>NC_056745.1:646125264-646365035 GCF_019279795.1 Protopterus annectens | reverse complement strand
GTTGCCATGGGGTCCAAAATGGCCCCAGCTTTCGCCAACCTGGTGCTTAGCATGTGGGAACTAGAGTCCCTGATACACCTAGGAGGCTTTAACAAGGTTCACCTCTACTGTCATTATATTGATGAAATGTTTTTCATGTGGGAATGTACCAAAATGGAACTCAATTCCTTCCTTCACACACTTCAAAACAGTATCCCGTACCTAGGCTTTACAGTCTCAGGCTACGGTAACCATGTCTCGTTTCTTGACACCCAAATTTCAATTGACCCACAGGATCAAATCAGCTCTAATGTGTTCCGCAAAAACACATACCGGAACAAATTATTGGACTACAGGAGCCAGCAACCCTTCTTTATGAAGAAGAACGTGCTTAAGGGACAGTTTATCCGTTTGTCCAGATTCATCTCAGATGACAACACTTTCCATACGGAAAGCCAGTTCCTTTACAATCTGTCTGAACAGAAACTACCAGCCTGCCCAGATCTCACAAGTATCCATGGAAGTCAACCAGTACCACGAGGGGAGATACAGACCCATCCTCACTCACGGTTTTAACCCCAAGCAACTGAACCACATGGTGATGGGCACGGACAGAAGCTTCAGTTTTCCAGCCCCCATTAGTAGGGATTTGCTCCCTATAAAAAACATCATTATCAAGAACTGGAATATAATCCGGGCCGATAAAGTTACCTTTCGAGCCCTTGGCAGCGCCCCGACCTTTGACTACAAGAGGACCAGGACTCTAAGGCAATTTTTTGATAAAACAGAAGCACCCATCCTTAGGAATCCCCCCAATGCCGACACACAGACACCCACTGGCAGCCAAACAAGTATGCAACAGATGTGTAGTATGCCCCTTCATCTACACAGGCTCCAGCTTCACTTTCCAACACATCAACAGAGTTTTTAACCTCAAAGGCACCTACAACTGCCACTCTGCTTTTGTAGTTTACACCACCATCTGCGAGACCTGTGGCTCCTACATAGGAAAGACTGCTCGCAAGCTCTCAGAAAACGCAAAAGAGCACCTTGAGGCAGTCGGCAAGAAAGACCACCGCAATGCACTAGGCAGACACAGCTCCCTCTGCCCCAACTTCAGCAAACTTAAGTTTTTTGTACTCGAGCAAGTACAAGAATTCTACAGTGATAGTGAAACCTTACTTGAAGTAAAAGAATTAAAATGGCAACTCCTCCTCGATGCCGAAATAGCACCGGGACTTAATGAAAATATCAATGTGAAATGTGCACTAAAATGGTTAGGCTGATAGTACTCCTAAACACGCCCACACATACACTCTGCACATTCCCATTGGTTATACTGTCCTCTTCTTGCACTGGTCCACTTAGACAGTCTCTTTACACTATTACCCTATCAAAACGCTGTATTCTACACCGTGTTTGAATTGTGTGCATTCTCAATACTATTTAAACAAGTGAAGTATTTTAATTTAATGTATCGCTCTGAAGTAGTTCGTAGTAATAAAACCGAATGAAAGCGCTCAGCAATCGGCTCCTGTCTCCAGTGTTCGTTTCCTGTAGCACCCCCCTTGGGGATGATTTTGTTTTTGAAGTTTTTTCTGTATATATATATATATATATATATATATATATATATATATATATATATATATATATATACACACACATTGTATGCATATATATATATATATATATATATATATATATATATATATATATCATTGTATGCTTGTCTATATATATATATATATATATATATATATATATATATATCGAGAGAGAGAGAGAGACACACACACACATATATATATATATATATATATATATATGTGTAGATATACACATGCAAACAAAATTCAGGATCACACAACAGTGGGGAATGAGCAAGTTCCATGATACGCATTGTACCATGACCCTGCACAGGGGGGAAAAATATGTGAGATCATTTGACTTTTTATAGGCGTATCAGCTTTTTTTTCTGTTTGATTTCAATCATGTTTGTAACACAGTTCACTCGTTTCTCCTCTAATTAACTCAGAATGATTGGGGGAGAATAAAAATAAAGGCTAGCAGGTCTTACTTAAGTGAGAGAAGTGGAGGCAGGATATTACCTTGTATCTCAAAAATATATGTATCTGTGTTGAGATGAAAGCAAAGGGAATTCTTGAACTTTTTTCAGCTCTCATTTTGTCGGATAGCTTCAGAACGCAAGTTCCAGCATGTGGGGGAAATTTTAGTGAAAGATCTTTCACTACTAGCAACAGTAATGGTGGCCTTCTTAGCTGGCTAGCATCAGAGCTAAGGAGGGCACTTAGGGTGCATTTAGTAGAGTTTGTTGCAGAGGGGCATGCTGTCATTTTGCACAAGAGTTTGAAAGAGTGTTTAACAGCAAGGATGCTCTCTCATGCTGACTAGCAGCCATTCTGCCTTACTCAGAGTCGTACAATAATGTTTGTTACGGATGAACACACAAATGAAGTATTTGCTTTTCAGCAGTTTGAAGGAGTGACATTTTGTGAGGTGCAGTGAGATGTGATCGCGAGCCCATATTCTAGTCTGGGGAGTAGCATGTTCATGGCAATAGATCATCTGGCTTCTGTATTTAGTAGACTGGAGATTTTGTAGCAGATTCCTATTTGTGAAACAACTTTTGAGTTTCTGGGTCTCAGTACATTTCTGAACGTCTGGATGCTGGTTCAACAGTACACCACAGTACTGATGTTCTTTTACTACAGCAGAAGAGAGCCTGATGGATCAGAGATAGTGAAGTGGTTTATTGTCTGCAGTTTCTATATGACAAAAAGGATCAGAGAGCTTTTTTTTTTTTGAAATGTTTACAATGAATTTATCAATAATGAACAAATTCCAAACAGTTGCAAGGTCATTTTGGAGGTTTTTTTGCAGAGTGGAAAGGGTTTTCTCCTCATGTTGTCCACATACAGAAAACAACTGGTATGAGTGAGGGCCCAGGGAAGATCATTTATGAAATGTAAAAAAGGGATCTTTGGAGGACCCCTTTCTTAGTTATTCCAGAGCTACAAAGATGCTATTAGGTTCTAGGAAACCACTGCACTACCTCAGATGAGAAGCATGCCTCTAAGTTACTGAAGCAGGGCAGCATGATCAGTGCTGAATGCTTTCTTTTACTTCAAGATAGACAGTTGCGGTATTAATGCAGCAATAAGGATGGAAATTATGCTGCCTGTTGTTAAGATCTTATTTTGTGATACAGTTGAGGATTTGATCATAATCTTTTCAAGCATTTCAGTTAAGACAGTATCGGTTAGAAATGTGACAGAAACCAGAGACTGAGCAGGGTTTAGGGGCTTTAGCCGAGGAAAGACTAGAGCATGACTTAAAACGTTGGGGAAAACTTAACAGTGAAAACTTTTTAATATGGAAAGTAAATTGAACTGGTTTACAGAGTAGTGTGCAACATAGTTTAAAGTTAATGGGATGACTACTGTGAAAAGCTGGCAGCAGCAGTCAATTTTATATAGGTTGTTTTGGACTTCTTTTCTGCTAATCAACTTAAGTGGAAAGGAGGGTATTAAAGTATTCTGTGTAAGGGAAGTGATAGTGTAATGTGGGAAAATGACTGTACTGAGCAGTTGGGGGGGGGGTCACTGATATTGTCTGCTAATTCAGGGACAAGAGAAGGTGAAACCTTATCACCTCCACTAGATTTTGCAATTATACTGGAGGAAGCCAAGTGTTTCAGGACCTTCCAGAATTCCTTAGGGTGGCCGAAGTAGGAACACTGCAGCCATTTGCAATATTCAGCTTTCACTTAATAAGCTGTGGATCTAGTTTCTTTTTTCAGCTTAGTGTATAAACTAAAACTCTCCAAGTTGGCAGGTTAAATTACAAGTCTGCCCAGAACTTTTTTCTGTTTTTTTTGTTTTTTTGTTCTTTTTTTCAGGGGCAGGGGTATCATCTGTTATGTACTGAAGCAAGTATGGTACATTAAGAAGAGCAGCAGAGATTGGGTAGGAGCAAATGTAGAGGGAGGATGTAAAGCTTTTACAGACTGAATCACAGCTACCATTTCTTTGACATTTATGTGCTTTCATCTGTCCAAATAGTCATAAAAGCCTTGCACTTTTAACTCCTGTAGAAATGGTACCACATGCAAAATCAGAGGAATCTGCAAAGACTGATTGTGTTGGGTAGAAAAACAAAGGAAGCCCTGGATTGAAAGCCATCTGATCCTTCCACCACTGCAGTTCTAACTTTACAAAGTCCAGAACTTGTATTTGAAAATGTAGGGGGTATTAACAACAGACTACATGACAGACAAAATTTACCTAAACTGCCAGAGACCAACCCTTTTCCATCACGGACATCAATCCAACCCTCTGCAGTTTTGAAGTCAGTTAAGAAGTTGAGGCAAGCAGAGCAAAGAAGATGAACCAAGAAGCATAGAATGGAGGGAGTATATGTTACTAAAGATGACAGTTCTGTCAATATAGCAGTATTCCTTACTTTTTTAGCTTATTAAAGAGACTCTTCTGCAGTAGCATTTATGGCAGCAACCCCAGCTTTTATTTTTCCCTTTAATTTCTACAAGTTTTTTGGGCTTCTAATGCCATGACTGGAATGGACCCCATTCTTAAGTCAAATGATTAAAGTTCATGAAATAAATATTGCTTCAATCATTAATGTTAGCCAAAAGCGCTCTCCACAACACCAGCAATGTGCCCAGAAGTGACTCCTCCTACAATTCAAATGGAGTCGCATGTATCGGTAGCATATCTAAATAAGAGTGTGTAAATTCTTTATGAGACCCATTGCTCCTACAACTATTGGAAATGAGTATCCGTCTTCCACATTGCCCTCATTTCTGCCTGCAAATCCTGGTATTCTATGATTTTGTCTCTCTCTGTACTGGGTCTGGCAATTTCAATGATCAATGCTACTTTTGTCTTCTTTTTATAAACTACTATATCTGTTTTTCTCACATCTTATTTTTGAACTGCTGATAATGGGTAATCGCCGTTTTATAAACTTCATTATTCTCTATAATGTTTTGCAGTTCATCTTTCCAATACTTCTCAGCTACTTCAATACTGTAATGTTTTCACAATCCCCAATTCAACAGTCTTGCCACATTGCTTTATCTTTCAGTATACAGGCCCTCTGCCATTAGTATATCACACCTAGCAACACGATGTGCGACTGTTTCCAGTTGTGTTTTACTGGACCTGCATTTGTCTGTTTCTCTAACATATTCAATGGACTTGTAAACCAATATATACTCTGTCCACTGTCCTGGGCCACTAATCTTAACCTTTCATATTTTGGTTTAAATTCACCTCTCCTTAACCATTCCTGCATCATATCCTGATTGACATGAGGCTGTTCCAGGAGTTTTATGTACTTACAACTATATTTATGCCTTTTCCACATGTCTTGCCTTCTCATCTGATCCTTCTTATTTTCTTTCTTTTGTATTTTCACACGGTGAGTTGCTACCAGATTCTTGCCTATTTCTGGCTTGGTTTCCATTCCTGCTTGACACAGATATGCTTCTGCTAAACTAAGTAGGGCAGTCACCTTAGATTTTCTCTCTTCATGTTTCAAACTTTCACCATGTTTGGATCTGGTGAGGTCAGCAGATATTTATGCAATCTTACGATTGCAGATCTATACATGTAATAAATTTCAAGGAGGCCCATGACTCCTTCAGAAAGAGGAATATATAATCTTGGTATACACTGATGTTTTATACATCATTTGATAAGAGTGAAGTACTTTTCTTTTTTTCCTGTCCAGTTGATCCAATACCCTTTGGGGTCAGTTGATCACCCTAAAACTAAGTCAGAACAGGAAGAACAATTTGGTTTATAGCTTGGACTTTGTTCCTAGATGTCTGGGCTGTTTTCAGTATTAGTTTTAGTCTTCTAAATATTCCATACTGAGTTTTGTTCACACTTGTTCATGTTTTACTGTTGATCCTTCATCAGTTCCCAAATATTTATATATCCCATCCTGCTCAAATTCCTTTATATCACATTCCTGTCCCAGACTGACATTTGATTGGTGCTGCAGCTTTCTTACATTAAATGTTGCTTTTGCACATATATTAAGACCAAATTACATTTTTATATCATCTGAGAAAGTTTTGACCACTTCTAGTTATGCTCTAAGCTCTTCGTGTAATGAACTATACAGTTTTAAATCATCCACAAAAAAATTAGAAGTCTTTACGCTTTGTTGCTGTCTAGTAGCCAAATTGTAACCATGACCTAATCTGTTAAATAGACAGTTTATTGGATTAAGGGCAACAAAACAAAAGAATAGTCAACTTGGAACATCTCCCTTTTGAATTTTTATCATCCCAAGGATAATAATTTGTCCTTTATCATGACTTAGCTGTAAAGTGGTTTGCTACTGTTTCATGGTCACTGTGATGTAACTGATCAATGAAGGGTGTATCTTGTATAGCTGTAAGCACTCTATCCATGAATGTGTGATGCTGCCAAATGCGTTTTTGTAATTCAGCCATTCCCTACTTAGATTCTTACTCTTTTCACAATTCCCCATTACGGCTTTATTTAACAATGAATGATCTTTTGTTACCCTTTTGTTCTATTACCATGATTTTTTTAATGACTATAAAGTCTGTCAGCATCAATTCTAGTATATAGTATATACATCATCAGAAGGCAAGTTACTGGTCGATAAGGTTTTTTAGGATAGTTTGCAGGTTCACTCTTAAAGCATTTAGTTTTTCCAGTTGTTAACCAAATTGGTGTCTCTTCAGGGTGCACATATAAGCAGTTCTTTACTCACGGCTAAATCTTCATGTAAAGATATTAATACTTTTAGCCAGACGTTGGGTACTGCATCTGGGCCTGGGATTTTCCATTTAGGAACTTTTCTTAATTTTGTTTCAATTTCTCTGTGGGCACTCCCATGAGAATACAACCATGATGACTGTAGTCACAAGAACTGGTCCTACAAACTATGGCCATATTGCCAGTTTATAGTGTCTTACAAATGTGTTTAAGGAAGACTAAGTTGTCACTATTCAAATGCTGTCTAAAGTAACACTATAGAAACAAGAACATTAAGATAACACCTCGCTAGCAGAATGAGCTCTACCATGCCTCTCAAAGGAAAAGACAAAACAGCTGGCTAACTACCTATAAAAGGTATGCTTAGTAGCTTTCCTTCCCAGTGGGCTTTGACTTGATGCTGCATGTAACATCCAAGTAATCTCTATTCTCAGAGAGAAGTTGTTCTCCTTTATCAGAATATTCTACCCTGGGAAGAGCATGGGCAAGGTAGCACATTTATTTAAATTCATTCCTATGGAAACTTTGGGCATAAAGGATGGGTTAGGCACAAGCACCACTCCTTTCTCATGGAAGACCAGATAAGGAGTGCTGACAGAAAGGATCTGCAGTTCAGAGACTCTTGTCTGCTCTAAGTACCACTAAAACAGGACTTTTTAGGACTAATGATGCTGCATTTTCAAACAGCGGAACAGAAAGCTGTTCAAGAATACAGTTAATCATCCAAAGGAGGAAATATTTCCGCACAGAGGAAGTTTAAGCTAGAAATTCCACAAAAAAAAACTTGCAAACTTTCATAAGAGTTACAGAAGTGAAATTCTGATATCTGGAATTGCACATCTTTTTTCTAGGTTAAAGAAGATTTATGGTAAGTTAAGTTTTCTCCTGCTCCTCTCGCCATCTTAGAATTACCTGGAACCGTGGAAGCAGCCCTCTCTAGAGCTACCTAGCAGCTCCAAAGGGTGCTTCACTCCCTTTCCTCAAGGGGTGGATTTTTTTTTTATGTACAAAAATAACCCTTATTTACAAGTATACAAATACACACACACACACACACACACACACACACACACACACACACACACACACACACACACACACACACGTGTGTATCTGTTTATGCAATCATACTAAATTTTCATCCGTTAGACTCCCACTCCTTTTTCCATAACCATCTGATTTACTTAATACTGTTGCTAAAATCCTTTTACTATTAAACATAATTTCATTTATTCTTTCATTCCATACAACCTATATATCATAAAATAACTTCTGTTCTTTTAACATATGCTTTACTTCTATTCTTACAATACCCATATTTCATCATATTCATGTTTATTTTATCCACTTCATTTATATATTCAACAAAAATCTTCTTTACATAGTTCCCCATAACTTTTTTACACATTCCGTAGTTTCTTCTTCTTACAATGTAATCATAATATTTCACTTTTCTTCTTATATGGCATATTTTTGTTCATTAGCAATTTATGTTACCAGTCTCCTCAAAAAATGTTGACCTACTTTTTGATTACATTTGTGTCTTAAAATAGCTTTAATTTTTTCATCAGTTAGATATTTCCATAGTAGTATGTTACCACTGCATTCTTTACCATACTTCTCTTTTTCTATATCATACATTTTTATTTTCCACAAAATATTTTTTTCTTGGTAATACTTAATTTCCTCACTTATACACACACTTTTACTTTTTTGCCATACCCCAAAATTTATCATTCTTATATTTATACAATTTTACCCGGAATTATACTTCACCTAAACCTTTACTTTTCTCTTTATTTAAAGTTATCCCTATCATCTCTAGCACTCATTTGTGCAAATTATTACTTCTTTTATCCAAGCTTTTTTTTTTTTTTGCAATGATGCCATCTGCATATGTTGACAGAACTGGAATTCTTAACCCTTCAGGTGTTATATTATATAAAATAACTTCTGTTCTTTTAACATACGCTTTACTTCTATTCTTACAATACCCATATTTCATCATATTCATGTTTATTTTATCCACTTCATTTATATATTCAACAAAAATCTTCTTTACCTAGTTCCCCATAACTTTTTTACACATTCCGTAGTTTCTTCTTCTTGACAATGTAATCATAATATATTATAAATATATCATAAAATAACTTCTGTTCTTTTAACATACGCTTTACTTCTATTCTTTTCAGGGAAAAGAGGTTAGAAATAGTTGCAAACTGGCTCAAGGACAGAACCCACATGGTTAGAATTGCTGGAGCCATGTCAGACTCCAAACCAGTTACAAGTGGCGTCCCACAAGGCTCAGTCCTGGGACCTCTCTTGTTCAGTATATATTTCTCGGAGGTACAGGCCAACACGGAAGGACTGTGGCTGACCAAATTCGCAGATGACTGCAAACTGGGCGCCATAATCAACTCTCCAGCTGACACAAGCATCCTCCAAAAGGGCCTCATAGAAACAGACAACTGGTGCCAGAGCCATGGCCTCAAGCTAAACGCCAAAAAGTGTATAGTCATCCCCTTTGCCAAAAACAAAGTGCCCACAAATTACCACATAGGTGGTAATCTATTAAGTACAGAAGAAGTAATTTGGGACCTGGGGACCCAAGTTGATAGCAATCTCTCATTTGACAACCACGTGGCCAAAGTGGTTAGAAAAACATTTTATATAGCCCACCTAATCATGAAGGGATTCACATCTAGATCAGGGGAGGTCATCGTGCCTCTTTACTCATCCCTCATCAGGCCCATAATGGAGTACAATGCCCCTTTTGGGATGTACCTTACCAGACACCTGCAGCAACTGGAAAGACCCCAAAAGTACCTCACCAAGAGGATCACAGGGCTCAAATAGATGCCATATGCTGCCCGGTTAAAGGAACTCCAGCTCTACTCAGTGGCATGCCGCCTGTTCAGAGGCGATCTGTGCCTGACATATAAAGCCATGTCCAACCCGGAATTAACGGACATGCTGCACCTCAGAAAATCCAAATCCTATCGAGCTACATGCTCGAGAGACTTGAACCTCAGCACTGAAATAAATAGGACATGCTGGAGGGACAGATTCATAACCCAGAGGTTCCCTTCACTCTGGAGTAAAATCCCAGTCCAGGTTAGGCAGAGTCTCTCACTGACTCTCTTCAAGAGGAATCTTGATGAGTGGATGGGAGATCGTAGGTTTACCCTGGGTATCACTTCTGTGTCACTGTTAGACAGAGGCACAGTATACTAACCTCAAAAAAGGGTATATCAAAATTAATTTAAAATGGGTGGCGAAAGCCAAACACATTCTGGCTAGGCTTATAAATGTATGAACCTATGAACCTATATACCCCACATCCTACATTTTGTAATTTATTTCATACCATCACATTCATAACTAATGCACAGAGTATACCACTCACTGGACATCCTTGTCTTACACCACTGTTCATACGTGCCTCTTTGCTTAAACCAGTCATTTACAAGTATTTTTACTTTATTATTACTATACACCGACATACGTAACTTCCTAACTTTCTAACATGCATTATATTCTTTCATTACCTGTAAGATTTCATGTCCAATTGTGTCAAACACCTCATTAAGGTCTCCTATCATGATTACGCTTCTTTTCTGTTCATTTCCTCATTCATTAGTAATTCCTGACAACCTTCCCCTTTATACTACATATGCTATCTTCCATAATACTTTTAATTTTAGTTTCAAATCTGTTTTGTATTATTTTCATAAAGATCTTATCATTATTCACTACTATCAGTCTCCAGTTAAATTGTCTTTTATCTCCCTTCTTCCATATGAGTTTATATATCCCCCTACATAATTCTTTATACATAAAACTTTCATTTAGCCATTCATTAAAAATATTTAAAAAATATTTTTTTTTGCCAATCCTATACATTTTTCTACATTTCATACCCTATTCCATCTGGTCCTGCATCCAAATCTGTACTTGTTTTAATACTTTATCTAGCTCATTTAAAGAGGTCTCCTTTGCCAACTCTCTATTCCCTTTTTCTGTTAACGTGTTTACTGTTCATGTTTTTTTTCCACTACCTTTTTTTTTTATTGTACATATTGTACTACAGTATTCATAATCTTTTCCAGAGTTCTTTGTTTCTCCTTTTACATTTTTTATTTCTTTCATTACACCAACATACTCCCTTACTAATCTGCTTAACAAGTAACGTATTGTTTCTCTTATTCCTTGTAAAAAATATCTTTAAGAGAAAAAAAAAAAATCTTCCTTCCACCACAAAGAACAATCCAATCATCCGCGAGCAGATCCATTTAATAGTGTACTTAGAGGACAAGATGTTTTTTTGAGAGTAGAGAATGGAGTTTACTGCAGTGAGTGAATGGAGGAGATTCTGTGGTTTCTTCTGAAGCATGGATGGTGAAACCTTTACATTTTGATCCACCACCTGCTTCTTGTTCTCAAGCTTTGACTTTGAATGAACAAATCCAGCTTTTTGACGAAAAGTTACATCAATTATTACAGTTGGACAATATCTATTCTAGAGAAAGCATTAAAATAGGTGGGTACCAAAAGGTTTAAGATTGTAGAAATTGCTTACAAGACTTAAGAGTCTAGTTTAGGATTATTTACTAAATTGACTGAAGTTTTTGACCATTGTGGTTTGGGAGTTATGGGACTGTTAATTAGCGATTATGAACTTAAGACTGACTGTCTTATGCAGGAACTGAAATCTATTCATGTAACCATTAGAAATGACTTGTTTGATTTTAATGTGGATAAATACAATGATATTTTCAGAAAAGTCGAATTATGTGGAGAAGGTAGTGAATAGAAAACTTAAAAAATTAGACAGAGATGCTAAAGTCTATGCTAATGCCACTAAATGTCCATACCCACTAAAATGTTGCATAATAATGGTTTGACGTCAAAAGATCCAATTATTTCTGATACTAGGTGTGATGCTGCCAGCCAAGCTAGCTGGAGTTTTGTAAATAATTCTATATAATTTGTGAATATTGCTATGATTTATACAGAAATGTAGGTTATGTACTGAGCTTCAAGAATGTAACCACAGTGTACCCTATGGGAAAAGAACAGAGATGTATATAAACTAAACTACATACCTGTGCAAATGTATGTTTTAATAGTAGAAGCTGGAACATACAAAGTTAACTAGAAAATAAGTCTGAACCAAAATGTTTTACGATTCTGTTATCTCTCGGTTTCAGCTCAGCAGAGACACAATGTCTAGAGCTAAAGGTTTTTCTATTGTCTTAAAACAGAAATACTTACTAGGTTTCAAATGTAAAAGTGTTTCATTGTTTTATAACTTCCAGTTCTGAGCAAACATCTGAGAGATATGTACTTCTCACACAGAGATAAACTTCTTCTGTTGGTATCTGTTAGCCTGGGAACTAAAGGCATGTGCCAAAGAGTGATGTCATCCATGTTGACCCAGTAATGTTTGATAGTAATTTAAGAACTCTCTCAGAAAAAGACTGTGTATTTTGTATCTTGTCTTGGATCTAGAAACATCCATTCAGCACTTCTGCCTGCATGTTGCTCTGTAAGGCAGTCTAGGGTACAGTAATTTCTCTTTGATATAGAAAGGAATATAGTAAAGATTGGTTTACGTGTTTTCTGTATTATGTGACTGTCTTGCAATGCGGTTTTAAAATATTTCATGTGATTCTGAACTCTGTAGTTACTGTGTTGATCAAGTATTGTCTTGTTCTTTTATCATCATTAAATATATTTAAACCTATTTTTGTGGCTGGTATTTGTGATACATATTTAAGCTCTTAGTGTACTTGCATATGTATTTGGTGACACTGTACAGGCAAGTCCTAAACAGCCTTAGTCTTGGCCACACTTACCATTTGGATAATAGTAAAATTACACAGTAGGACTGGTAACCTTTTGTAAGGTCCTTTATAGTAGCTCATAAGTAGGGGTTGGTGGCAGTGATAACTTGATTATAGTCTGGGCAGAAGTGGGCATAGCTAATAAACCTGTACCAGCCTTCCCCAGGTAGGTGTGTACGTGTGTGTGTGTGCGTATGTGTGTTTGTATACAAGCCAAATCTCAAAGTGCGTGTGTCAGCTATGGTTGGACAGAGTGGGTGCTGGAGGTCTTCGCTTGACCCCTCAGCTGAGATCTTAACCATATAGTCTTACTGGGAATCTGGAGAAAGAGGGAGAAACCAGCCCCAGACTGACAGATCTCCGTGTGCTCTTAAGGGGAAATTGTTCTTTACTGTGTGTGTACTTGTCATCCTCCCCTTGTGAATGTCCCTCACTGTTGCCAGTAAAGGGGCGTCACACTAAGATTGATGGTGGTACAAATGTTTTGTTGGTCAATAATGTGGTCTTCAACCTGCAATTGGGGAGGAGGGAGGCCGATAATGAGAATTTATTGATGGATGAAGCCCCCCCCCCCATGAGACTGGAAATGTTAGCCCAACTGGAAAACCTTTCCATTTCACAGTCAGTGAGAGAACCTGCAGACTGCCACCATTTTGGACAGAATCCCAAGAATAGCAGCACGGCAAGAGCTCAGAGGAGGAGAACAGATCACAGGAATTAACTGGGTTCTTTGATTCATATTTCTACCAGTTATGACAGTATTAAACATTCCCACAATGACTATAATATATTCAACTACAGGGGTCCTGTTATCAATGAAAATCATTTTAATTTGCTCAAAAAGGTTTATGTTTGTCCCACATTGCAGTGGAGATACAGTTGATGTACTGTGCTGTTAGAATTGAAGTTATTTGTTAGAAAACTGAACTTAGCATACCTATTTTAGGAATACGATACAGTCTTAGAGACGTTTGGTTCTAGACGTGTACATCAAGTATTTACAATCCTCTCTTGCATTTAATTAAAATGCTTTTGATAAAGTGTGTGAGAATGAATTATACAGAACTGTAATTACAATTTAAGTAAAGCAGAATGTAAGTTGGTAAAGGATCTTTCCCAGGGTAAGAAAGAATTATGAAGCCCAATAAAGGAGGTGCGACTTATCATAGATAACACATTGTACTCTGGTGAGATGTTCAATTTATAATAAAGACAAGAAATCTTGTAAAGTATCTATTAACAGAATTCATATGGTCTAAAAAAAGACTGATATGTATGTATGTGATGCTTTGATGCAGGGTACTATTACACACAGTGAATATGATTACCTGTCCATCAATGAGCCCTGAGTGCAATCAATCTTTGGCATCCCTAAGATCCACAAAGATGTGTGAGATCCTGCTTTGAGACTGAATATTTCAGAACAGGGCTCCAAGACATATCCTACAGCAACTTTCTTAGACAGGATGTTGAAACCAATTTATGTCAGTGTCCTCACATTCTTGGGGAGTGGGATTTTTTTTTTTTAATAAGAAACATCACCCTTGATTTTTGGCATAAAGACCTTAGTTTTGCCACCACTAATCTTGTGGATTTGTTTGGAAGTATTCCTCATGAACAAGGATTACAGTGGTTAAGAGAGGTACTTTCCACTTGTGACTCTGGTATGATTAACTTGATAGTTTATACAATCAAACAACTTCTAATATTTTGAAGGGGAATACTTTAAACAATTAAAAGGAGTAGATATGGGAGCAGCTTGTGCTCCCATTTTTGCCAACATGATGATGTGGAAATGGGAGACTACTTGTGTATTAAACTCCCCCTATGCAAAATGTTGGATCAGACATTATTGATTTCTGGATGACATTTGTATATACTGGAATGAGAAAAAGGAAAGTGTTGATACATTTTTCAATTATACTAAACACATCACTATATTTCTTAAATTTACAACACTTCCACACAGGATGTTATAAACTATCTTGATGTTACTATTTATAAAGTAGCAGAGGGTTTTTGAGTTTAAAAGTTTTAGAAAGCCCACATTTTTCAATTTCTATTTATATATGAACCATTGTCTCCTGAGAATACAGAAGATTACTTTAGTAAAAGAACAGATAAGACTATCTAGGATGACTTTCAATGACATATGACAAAGAAGTTGATGAACTATGTTGTTTGAATGTAGAGGTTATCATTTAAATTTGAATCACACATTTAGATATGAAACCTCAGTAGGCAGAAAGAATAAACTTAGCCCCATTTTGGGTATAGCAAATAAGAACAGGTTGGTCACCAACAATCTTGTTGGTGAACCGATGGAGAGAGGCTTCACTAGAGCTATGTTTTTAAACTACAGTACAAATTCTAAGGGGATTAAAGACATTATAATTAACAACTGGAATATTTTTAAATTGGATTCGAGCTTGGATGAATATGTGGGTACTCACTCTATGTATATAAAAGAGAGAATTTAATTTCAAGAACATTTCTGAATGAGGCAGACTCAATGGGAGTAGGTTTTCTAAGAAACTGGGTATTGGGTATGTGTCATTTTTGTAATTACATTTGGGATGGTGACGCCTTCCCTATTAATTATAAAAGTTAAAATCGTAGGGATACTACTTGGCCCAACTGTGTCATGAGAGGTGTGGTGTATATTGCTATATGCCAAGACTGTGGGAGCTTTTATGTTGGAAAAACTAATCATCCCTTAAAAAAAAGAATACACAAACATTTATATGAAAGAAGGAAAGCAAAACAAAAATAATGCCCTTTACAAACATTCAAAAAGATGCCTGTTTACATCTGGCATGAAATACAAAATTGTGGTCATTGATAAGGCCATCAAAGTTGCTAGGGGTGGTAATTGAGAGACCTTTTTGGAATACAAAGAACTGATATGGCAGCTTTGTTTGAATGAAAAATTAAGACCAGGGTTAAATGAACAGGTTTCAATTAATACTGTATTAAAACGGAGGTCTGTCAAATTCTAAGAAATGTATATTTTGTATTCAGAAGGTGTTGGGTACATTTATCCTATGTATATAACCTTAAACAATTATTATGTGAGGACTTTATTTAGAATAAAGTATATATACACATACAGTTTTGTAAGTATATTAAGACACTTTTACATATATTTTATTTGTATACTTGAGGTTTTCCATCATCTATTTGCTCAGGATGTATTTTCTGGTTATCAAGTGGTTAATTATTTATACTTGTACTAATTGAGATTAACTGCTTGTACTATTTGACTTTTTTTTTTAATATTTAAGGATGATTGTTTCTATTATACCCATGCTCTGATGAGGTCCACTGTTTGGATGAAAGTGCTTAGCACAGATGAATTTTGTTTTTTAACTTATTAAATTATACTTGTATTATACTAGTGATATCATTTGTGTTGCCCCTTTTTCCTTAACAGTGGTCCTTTGATTTTGTTTACCTTTCCTTGTTTAACAATTCTTCTACTTTTCTTGATTTCTTTCGTATAATTCTTTTTCTTTGACAAAGTACATTCCATCATTATGTCCTAAAGTTTCCAATGCATATAAGTTTTCATATTTTCCTATCTCTACTTCTCACATATTGCTACTGTAAAAAAATCATTTTTCCTTAAAATATCATCCACCATTCAGACCAATTTTTATAAAATTTTCTCAAAGTATTATATTTCCATAACTGCATCAAATCTTTTCCTTCTTCATTCTATGCTTTCTCATTTATCCATTTTATTCCTTTGCCTATTTTATACAATCATTGTTTTCTAGCCCTAGCCTTATTGCAAATTATCAGAAAAACTTGTTCCAACTATCTCCACTTCTCCTATAACTAAAACTTCTGATACTGTAACATAATCTTTCAGTTCTATACATACCCCCTTTTGAAAGTCCATGAATTTTTGTCCCAAAGTTTTAACTTACCACAGCTTGTAACATTTTTCTACACTTGACTCAAATTATAAAGTCTCCTATTATAATCATATTTGTCACTACATATTCTAAAATCTGATGAAATAAACTTTTTTCTTTACAATTAGTATAAGCATATAATGTTATAATTCTATATACTTTATCTTTTCTTTTTAAATCTACAATGGTTAATTTTCCCATTTTGGTTAAAAGTTATATCTAATATCTTTCCTGTATTTCTACAGAATATGGCTACACCAGAACATCTGTCATTTCCCAAATTATCTTTCCTCCCTGTTCTCTGCTTCTCTGTTTGTAATCATTTCATTTGTTAAATATCCTGCATCTTCTAATAAAATTACATCTCCATAACATGTACCATACTACTACAAAATTTCTATTCACAGTTACAGAAAGGACGCTAACATTTTCATTTTCTCTTTTCCTTAGATTAAGGTTTTCAGCCTTTCATAGCTAGTTACTAGGCTAGCTTTCTTAATAGGCCATTCTGAGCCTAGCCAACTTCCCTACCAGAGGCAAGAATTCAACAGTGCCCCTTGTGTCAAACACCTTGACCATTATAGCAAAACCCAGTCTTTAGATGAATATATTATTTTTCATCCATTACCTTTCTTTTTTCTTGTGTGGAGTCTGCATGTCCTCCCCGCAGTCGAGTGGCGTTCGAAAGACATGAATGGGGATGCCTTCGTTGAAGGCTGGGCATCGGGCTGGCACCTCAGCACCGTAAAAATCGACTGCCAATCATTGGCGGACCGGACTTCCGCTGTGGCGACCCCTAATCGGGAAAAGCCGAAAGAAAAACAACCTTTCTTTTTTCTTTTGTACTTACTCATTTAAATTTATTTTTTCTGTCTTTTACCCTTTTACTACTTCCCAGTGTCTATTTATCACTACGTCAGAATCTTCTTCTGTGTCCTCTATTATTTTTTCTCCTCTAATTTTTCTTCTATTTCCACTTCTAAAATCTTTTTCATGTCCTTTTTTTCTTTTTCCTTATTCTTATTTTCATTTTTGCAATCCATCCATAAATGTTCAATTTACTACATTATAACATTTCAATTCAATTTTTTCATCATGTTCCATTCCCCACAAATACAACATTTTCTTTTGTCACAGTTACTTATCACATGTTGTTCTTTTCCACAAAAAATATGTTTAGGGTTGTCCCCAGTATTTTACAATACCCCTATTCCCCTTCCACATTTAATCATGTTCGGTGATCGTATATTTTTTTCTATTTTTAACACAATATTACAATCACAGCCTCCAGTTCATAAACCCCTTTTGTAATAAACTTTTGAAATGTACAGTACTTCTTTACATAAAGCTTTCAAATGCCATTTCAGAGTCTCTCTTTCTACCTTTGCTCAACATTGTACACAAGTTTATAGTTGTGTACTAAGCTAATGGCCCTGGAGCCTTTACAAGCATAGCCCAAAACAACTGCCCAGGCACTGTGCCACTCGATGTTAGATCACAGTGCCCATATCCAGTAGTGCAACTGGAATGATTCCTGAAGTGAACTTTCTGTTACCCATCCACTTGTCAAGATTTCTCTTGAAGAGGGCCAGCAAGGTGCTCTGCCTGACATGAATGGGAAGCTTATTCCAGAGTATGGGCAGTCTTTGGGAGATGAACCTGTCCCTCCAGCATGTTCTGGTAATTGTGGTAATGAGGTTGTGATCTCTAGAGCATGTGGCATGGGGGTACTGGGATTTCTTTAGGTGTAGGATTTCAAGTAGGGCTGGCTCGGACATGGCTTTGTAGATCAATCAGAGATCACCTCTAAGTAGACGCTAAGAGACTGAGAACAGCTGAAGTCTCGAGTCTGTCCATTTAGGACATGTGTTTCAGACCTAGGATCCTTTTTGTGAGGTACTTTTGTGGCCTCTCCATCTGTTGTAGGTGTCTGGTCAGGTACATGTCAAATGGGACGTTATATTCGATGACTGGTCTAATGAGGAAGGAGTAGACATGGATGATTACCTCTTTCTTCCTGGATGCGAAACCTTTGGTTATAAGATGTGCCACGTAGGAGGACTTTGAGCACAGTAACAATGTGGTGGTCAAAGGTGATATGGCGGTCGACCTGGGTGCCCAGATCTCTTATGGCCCCTTCAGTGTTCAGTGGGCTCCCATCAACGTGGTAATTTGTTGGAACTGAGTTTTTTCCAAATGGGATAACGCATTTTTTGGTGTCAAGCTTCAGGCCACAGTTCCTACACCAGTCATTGGTCTCAGAGAGGCCCTTTTGTAGGATGTCTGCATCACTTGGGGAGCTGATAAGGACTCCTAGCTTGCAGTCATCAGCAAACTTGGTAAGCCAGAGTCCTTCTGTGTTGGCCTGGACTTATGAGAAGTAGATACCAAACAGGAGAGGGCCCAGGACCGAACCCTGTGGGACTCCACTTGTGACTGATCGACAGCCTGACTTAGAATGCGCAACTTTCACTCTGTGGGTCCTGTCTGTGAGCCAATTTGCAACCCACCTAGTGATGTAATGATTGATGCCTAGTTTGGTGAGTTTATCAATGATACCCGAGTGGGGGAATGGTAACAAAGGCCTTGGCCAGGTTGAGGTAGGCTGTATGCACTGCCTTACCGTCATCCACAGCCTTGGTGACTGCCTCGAAGAAGTCAACCAGGTTCAGCAGGCAAGATCTCCCCTGGACAAAGCCAAACTGTGTGGGGTCAAGAGTCTGGAGATTGCCTATATCTTTGTTAAATAGGTCCATAATGATGTGCTCCATAGCTTTGCATACCAGACTCATCAGGCTAATGGAGAGATAGTTCCCAGGGTCTGCAGTTGCTCCCTTTTTATGGAGCGGGATGACTGTGGCAGTCAGTCATTCGTTAGGGACATAGCCTGAGGTAAGGCTGTGATTGAACAAGGCACACAGATGTGGTGCCAGTTTATTTTGCAGCTCATGTAGGACGCAACCAGGGATATTATCAGGTCCCACGGACACTGTATTCTTGGCTTTGGACAATGCAGCTTTTATCTGTGCCGCAGAAATGATGGGTACCAGGCTTTCTTCTTGTATTGTGATAGGGCCCTTGGGAGGGAGAGAGGGTTAAAGTTGGCACTGAATCTGTCAGCCAGAATGTTGGCTATATCTGTTGGCTGAGTACAGGAGGTGCCAATGTGCAATAACTCGGAGCCAATCTGGGTATTGCCTTTGAGGTTTTTGATATAGCTATAGAAAGCTTTGTGGTTGTCTTTGGTGTCAGCCACAATGCTTCCTTCATAGCTGGCTTTACAGGATTTGATAAGGGATCTCAGCTTTTTGTTGGGACTGATAAGGGAGGTTTTCCAGTCTTGTGACTTCATTTTTTTTCTGTAACAGTTTCTTCCTTCTGTTGTAGTACTGACGGCTTCCTTTTTTGTAGGAGAGCATCTTAGTTCTATTTGGTATGGCAAGGTTCATGCATTTGTGTATATGCTCCTACAGTGCATTGGTGTATGATTCGGCAGTCATGCAGCTATTTTCCATTGACATGGGTACTGAGAAGTTAGCCACCTCTGTTTTTAGATGCCCAAAGTCTGCTTTAGAGAAGTTGTTCAGCGTGGTCACCTTAGCAGGGGGTGTAGGTGACATTGAGATTTTCTATGGTGATCAGTTTGTGGTCAGATTTTCACCAGGGAGGAATTGACTATAGATTTGGAGCAACGGTCAACCATGCTGGTGATAACCAGGTTGAGGAGCCCTCTAGTGGGGGTCAGAATGAGCTGGTCCAGGGCATTGGAACTGATAAATTCCAGATAGTGTTGGGCCTGTACATTGGTACTTCAATAGTTTTCCCAGTTGATGGAAGGGTAGCTGAAGTCACTCAGTATGAGAGTATTGGGCTGGACCTTGATAGATTCCAGGGTGCTTAGGAAGTTGGAGTGAGAGTCTGGGGACATGTTTGGGGTTCTGTAGCAATCTAGGACTTGTACCACCGTCTTATCCAGTGTTAGTTGTACCTGAAGTATCTCTGATGCATTATGCTGGGCTACCAGTTTAGAGGTGTGCGTATCTTTAAGAATATGGAGACACCACCACCTTTGGAGCTTCCGGACATATTCTGGGGCCAAAAGGTATGGAATGAGTTGTAGCCTAGGGGTGCTTTCTGCCTCTCTAAACCAGGTCTCCATTACAGCACAGATGTCGACATTCTCCATTTTGAGGAGAGCTTTGAGAGAGTGCATCTTGAAATCTAGACTTCTAGCACTGAGCAGCATGACACTCAGATTGCATGTGTTTGTAGCTGTTAAGGTGGAATTTTGGTCTTTGAAACACTGCCTAAAAAGGCACTATAGGGGTGGCAAAAGCCTTAGCCAGTACCTGGAATCCCAGGGGTGACAGATGCAGGCCGTCTCTGGCAAAGCATAGAGGTTTCTTGATCACATAGTCCCAGGCAGAAAGATACTGGATCCCCTTAGAACGACACCAGAAACTTAGCTAACTGTTGAAGTTAATAATTTTCTGTTCGTACTTTGGTATCATTCGGGGTGACGGTAGAATACTACTCAGGGCTAGGGTCGCACCTGCCTGGGCCACATAATCTGAGAGTTCCATAACATCTCTTTTTAAGTAGTCCAGGAAGGTACGTCTCAGGCCATTCACACCCACATGGACAATGACAGAGTCATATTTCTACTTGTGGAGTGACCTGAGGGCATGTGTTATGTGGTGGACCCTGGCACCTGACAGACAACTGACCGTCACCTTCTTGTTCATCCTAGTGAGTTGTACATCAATGTGCCTCACAATTGAGTCTCCTATGATTAGTACATTGAGCAAAGTGTTTTGCCTTAAGGGCTTGGGTTGAGGGGCACACTGTGGTAGTGAGCTGTGTCCTCTGGGATTGCTGCTGTGTTGTGGTGGTCGAGAGCGTTTCTGTTTCGGGGCCTCTGTTTTCTGGGTAAATTTTTATTGAGAGCCTCTATGAAGGTAGGTGTATGGTTTGCATTTCTATGTGTGGGTTATGATGGTTGGTGTTTTGGAGGGCTGTGTGTTCTATGTAGTCAGTTGCAGGTGTTGACTTTCTCTTGGTTGGAGCATGCACTGCTTCCAGTTTAGTAATATAAGGGCATCTCTTACATGGATGAGTGTTGGAAGGTAAGAGGAGAGGGTTGTCTGTACATTAAGACAGTTGCTACACTGTCAGAATGCCCAAGTGCACCAGGTTAGCAGGAGAAAGCATGGGAAATTGCCCTACAATCATATCAGGAGGGGTTGTCATAACTAATAAGTACCGGTGCTGTTTCTGCATAGGAACAGCTAGTACTGATAGCACCCTATGTGTGCTACAATAAATGCTACAAAAGCCCGTTAAAGTGCTGGCCGATTATGCTAACTGAAGTGCAAGAATTACAAGAACAACCGCGTTTTAAGGAGAAAATTGAAGACTTTCTGGCACCAGTAATAGTTTACCTCGGCATGTGCAAACACGGGCTTTAACACCAGAAAGTTGAAAGGGATGGAAAAAAATGCCCAAACGGCCAATAAACTACAGTTTCTGGACCAGAAACCACTCCTCTTGTGGTAAATAGTTTTCCTGTTAAACGTCTTTTATCACACGAATATTACATGGGTTACAATTTTTCTTTTTTCATATTCTCCAAGAAAATTTTCGATTAAAAAGTCTCAAATATAATGCCACAAAATGTCTCTGTTAATGAGAACAAATATTCTAAACTCATGTGCTTTTACACCCAAAGGAGCCATTAAATGGTCCCATACTTCATACCTGCCCATTTCTTTGTCTTCTTTACTTTGAAGCCTTACCATGTACTTCTGTTTTTCATTTTCTTCTGCCTTCTGTTCTGCTACTCAGCATTTGCCTTATTTTGCTTTCTTTACATGCGTTTTCTCTTCCATCTCACCACTATTCTTCAAAATTGTTTCTGTATCCTCCTTTGGTATTTTCTGCATAACATCCCCACAGGAAACATTTCCTTTATTTTTTGGCTCAATCTGCATCACCATTTCTTTAAGTTAATTAGCCAAAATCATCTTGACTGCAGAGTTGTAATTATACATCCATCATTTGCTGACTCATCTCCAAACAGGTTTCGTTGAAACATTTCCTTAGAATCCTGCACAGATTCTCTGATCTCTATATTTGCTTTCACCCCTATATTTGCCTCCCTATTACTCTGGGCCAATATCTGTACCTGAAATGTAAAGAAGCGCTTCTCCAAAATGGGCCTCAATCAACTATGACAAGTAGGTCAAGTTCCCCAGTGCCCTAGTCAAATTTCTCCAATACATATATCTACGGCCTGCCGTGGTGGTGCTGCGGTAGCATTGTCGCCTCACAATATGACAATGTCCGGTTCGATTCTCAACTAGAGCGTCTTCTGCGTGGAGACATGGGTGAAGGGGCGTACCTTCGTTGAAGGTTGTGCGTCAGGCCTGGCAAGCCGGTACGTAAAAATCAACTGCCAATCATTAGCGGACCAGAGTCCCGCTGTGGCGACCCCTAACCGGGAAAAGCCGAAAGACACAAACAAACATATATCTACGGCCTCAGGCCTTCACAAAGAAAGGCCACTAGCCTATTTGGGACAAACCTGGCCAAAGGATAAGTAAACAAACATTACTTTTCTTGTATAATTTTAAAAGATGCTCAAGTGTAAACTGCTGGCTTACTATGTAACTACCTACAGTATGGGAGAGTGGGTAGTGCAACTTGTCATTAAAATTCAGGAATTTAAACATGCAATCGATTACAATTCCTTTTGAGTTTTTCCTGAGCCATTTCACCAGTGTCAGTTGTGCAGTCATGTTCTTAGATTGCCTTTAAGGGGTTGGGGAGCAGTTTGAACAAGTGTAGGACTGATGTCTAGCAAGGGCAGAAGACCAAACAAGCAGTAGTGTAACCAAAGCAGCCATGCCCCTCCAAGCTGTGCACAGAACAGTATCCACATTAGACAGACAGCCTAGTAATCTCTAATGATGTATATGCTGCTAATGGCCCTTAAGCCTTTTTTTAAGCCTAGCCATTCATGTTCCAAATTTCCCAATTATCAATGCTGACAGGCTAGAACAGCTTTGGTGTATATGCCTGCGACTTATTGCATCTACAAACTGCGCCTGTACATAAGGGCCACAAGAAACAAGCCGGGGTGAACTTGCAATTTGCCATCCACTGATCCCAACTGCATTTAAATAGGGTTAAGGTAGAGCTCTGTTTCACATGAATATGAATATGTTCCAAAGAAGGGGTAATCTCTGAGACACAAACATGCTGGAGGGATAGGTATATGTCACAGACAAGGCTTAGAGCTTTGGGTTGGGTAATTGTAGTGCTGCTGGTTTTGCAAATATGCAGCAAATCCATCAGGGCTAGATCAGAGAATGCCTTGTAGGTTAGGCATTGATTGCTCCTCAGTAGTCTGTAGGAGGCAGAGTATAGGGACAGGGCTATGAGGTAGTCTGCATGGGGCATCTTATTTGTACCCTGTGTTCTTTTAGCGAGGAACATCTGTGGCCACTTCAGTTATTGCAAATGTCTGGTCAGGTACATGCTGACGGTTGCATTGAAGTCAATTATTTATCTACAAACGGCTGGGTATAGTGGGACTATGACCTTCTTAGATTTGGATGCCAAGCCCTTACGTATAACTTGCTCCACATAGAAGGATTTTCTCAGTACCATGAATACATGGTGATCAAAGCTTAGATTGCTGTCAACCTGAGGTTCCAAGTCACTTGCCACCGGGTCTAGTCTTAGGGGAGTGTTATCAATATAATAATTTGCAGGGGTAGTCGTCTTCCCAATAGGTATAATTAAGCACATTTTGCATTGAGTGTTAGGTCATAGTTCTGGCACCAGTTATTGCTCTGTGTCAGATACTCTTGGAGGATATTTACATCTTTAGGGAATTTAATGTTTCCACCCAGCTTGCAGCCATCAGCAAGTTTGGACAGCCAAAAACCCTCTACATTTGCCTTGACTTCAGAGAAGTATATTCCAACTAGGACAGATCCTAGTGCTGAACCCTGGTGGAAGTTGATTCCCACACCCTAACTTAATGTGTCCTATCTGTAACCCATTTGGCTAACTATTGGGTGACACGAGAATTTATTTTGAAATCTGTGGGTTTATTTATAACAACAGAGTGAGGTATTGTGTGAAACACCTTTGCTAGGTCAAGGTAGGCAGTACGCACTGTTTTGTCCTTGTCCATGGCTTTAATGACTTTCTCAAAGTAGTCTATCAAGTTTAGTAGGCATAACCTGCACCCGAAGAAATCAAACTGGGATAGATCCAGTATTTGAAGACTTCCTGTATCTTTGTTTACCAGGTCCACAATAATTCTTTCAGTAGCCTTGCATAAGACTATGGGTCTGTAGCTCTCTGGATCTGCTGATGGTCTGCCTTTGTGGAAAGGGATGACAGTTTCAGTCTACATTCGCTAGGGATGAAGCCTGTCTGGAGGCCATAGTTGAATATAGATTTTAATGGGACTGAAAGGTTATGTTTCATGCTATTAAGGAGGCATACTGGATATTATCACTACACAATGATGCACTGTTTTTATCTCTGGAGAGTGCCATGAGGACCTGTTTTTAGTGACAGTTGTGAGACAAATAAGAGAGAATATTCTCCAGGGGGGAACCCGGGGATAACAGGGAGGTAAAACTGGAGCCAACAAATTTGCTATATTCCCTGGTTCGAAATAGGAAGTTCCATTTTGTTGTTAGTGCAGTACACTGTTGGGTGTTCCCTTTAATGTTGCGTAAAACTTGAAAATATGTCTTATGGTTATCCTTAGCCTGGAAGGCTAATTTTTGCCTTGAAGTTGGGCTCTGGTGGACTTGATTCATCCAGAGTTGCTTGAGACTGATGAGGGATTTTTGTTTTTTTGGGTATGGCCATTCCTATTTTCGGTCAGGATTTTCTTTCATCATACAGCCTATTCATACTGGGTGTTTACCGGGGGGGTGGGCTTGTTTTTTGCAGCTTGCCCTAACTTTATTTCAGTTTGGAACTGCTGTTTCTATCCAGTTATTTACAAGCTTGTACAGGATTTCCATAAACACTTAGGTTCATAGGTTCATCTGTAGATACTAGGCTATCTGCCCTAGGGCATTTATAAGCCTAGCCAGAGTGTATTTGGCTTCTGCCTCCCTAATAGATTAGCCTACTGTGCCTCTAAAGTAGGTCACAGAAGGTACCCTTTTAAAATTAATTTACTGTGCCTCTGTCTAGCAGGGACACAGAAGAGATCCCAGGGGTGAATTTCCGATTTTCCATCCACGCGTCCAGATTTCACTTGAAGAGGGTCAGCGAGAGGCTATGTCTAACATGAATTGGGATTCTATTCCAGAGTGAGGGGAGCCTCTGGGAAATTAATCTGTCCCTCCAGCATGTCCTATTTATTTTTGTGCTGAGGTTTAGGTCCCTGAAGCATGTAGCTCTAAGGGACTTGGATTTTCTGAGGTGGAGCATGTCCATTAATTCTGGGTTTGACATGGCTTTGTACGTCAGGCATACAGCGCCTCCGAGTAGGCGGTAAGCAACTGAGTAGAGCTGGAGTTTCTTTAGTCAAGCTGTATAGGACATCTGTTTGTAGCCCATGATCCTCTTGGTGAGGTACTTTTGGGGTCTCTCCAGTTGCTGCAGGTGTCGGGTAAGGTACATCCCAAAAGGGGCATTGTATTCAATTATGGGCCTGATGAGTGACGAGTAGAGGGGCACAATGACCTTACTTGATCTAGATGCGAACCCTTTCGTGATAAGGTGGGCTATATAGAAGGTCTTTCTAACCACTTTGGCAATGTGATTATCAAAGGAGAGATTACTATCTACGTTAGTCCCCAAATCTCTAATTACTTCTTCCATATAGGCCACCGTGTTCTCTGAACTTGGAGGGGGCTTGGAATTTTACCAGGCTGTGACTTAATAGAAGGTAGCTAGATTTCAAAACATTCCTAAAGGTTCTGGGGCTTGCTAGTTTAGCCCTTATATTTATTGCAAGGGTTACCACTTTGTGATCTGATCAGTAAAGATATTACACAAGGGGGGGGGGTGCAACATTCCCTCATATTTGTGAGTACCAGATTCAGGATATTTGCAACCCTAGTAGGTGTGCAGACTAGCCTGAACATTAGTAGTCAAATATGTATTCCAGTTTATGATGGGATAGTTGAAATCACCCATGCATATGGCAGTGGGCTAAACTTTGAGTAACTCCAGTACATTCAAGTGTGTGGTAAGGTTATCCTGGGTCACAAACAGGGACCTATAGCTAGCAAGGAAATGGTATTTGGACTTTACAGAAGGTTAGCTGAACATGGAGTAGCTCAAGCATAATACCTGACAGATCTTGAGGTTTGCTTTCTTTTTATGTTGATTGATACACGTCCACCTCTTGTCCCTTCTTGTGCAGTACCATGTGTGGAAAGCATTACAGCCTTGTACTGTCAGGGTGCCTTCCATGGCTTTAAACCATCTCAGTAACTGCACAGATGTCAACACTCTAGTGTGAGGAGTGTCTCCAGGGAGTGGAGCTTCTTGAGACACTTAGCACTGAGCAATAATACCTTTAATTTATCTTGCATAGAATTTACTATGTCAGAAGATTGACCAGACAGGCATTGCCTTAAAAAGGCACTATAGGAATGGATAAGGTTTTGTCAATATCCGAAAGCCTAGTGGAGATGTTTGCAGTCCACTCCTGGCAAATTAATGTAGTCCATTAATGTCCTTCCAAGCGGACAAATACTGGACCCCACTTAGAACAACACCAGTAACTAAGCTAATTGCTAAATTCAATTATCTTCAGTTTATATTGTGGTATCATCCTTTATTAAGGTAAAATGCTGCTCAGTGCTAGGCTAACACCTGCCTGGGACACAGTCTGAAAGCTCTATCACCTCTCTCTTCATATCATCCAGGAGGTATGTCTCATGCCTTTAAAACCCATGTGGACTATGACAGGGTCATACTGTTATTGTAGTTCAATGTCATGAGTGTAGGTGTGATCTGGCAGATCCATGCCCTGGACAGACAACTGACCATGACTGTCCTTGCTCAGCCTGGTGAGGAGGGTGAGACACTTCTGCACTGGCCCAGCAATCAAGGAGCCTCAATCCTCACTACTGGCAACAGTGAGGGACATACACAATGGGAGGATGACAAGTACACACAGAGTAAAGTACAACTTCCCTTAAGAGAACACAGAGATCACAGTCAGTCTGGGGCTGGTTTCTCTCTCTTTCCCCAGATCCCCAATAAGACTCCCCACTAGCACAGCTACAGGGTTAAGATCTCAGCTGAGAGCTCAAGCCAAGACCTCCAGCGCCCTCTCTGTCCAACCAGTGCTTCGTGTCCCTGCCCAAGTAGCTGATACACACATGTTGAGATTTGATTTACATACACACACACACACCTGGGAAAAGCTGGCACAGGTTTACCAGCTATGCCCCCTTCGGCCCAGACTATAAGGTAGTTATCACTGCCACCAACCACTACTTATCATCTACTCTAAGGCCCTTCCAAAGGGTGCCCAATCCTTACTGTGTAATGTTACTATTATCCAAATGTTAAGTGTAAACCAACCACAATTAAAATGTTTAAATATATTTAATAAATAATAAAATAGCAAGATAATACTCAAAATAACACAGAGTTCAGAATCACAGGAAATATTTTAAAACAACATTGCAGGACAATCTCAAATAAATACAGAAAACATCTAAACTAATCTTTACTATATTCCTAAGTATATCTAAAAGAGATTACTGTACCCTAGACTTGCTTACAGAGCAAGACGCAAGCAGTAGCGCTGAAAGGATGTTTCTAGGTCCAAGACAAGGTACAAAATGCACAGTCTTTCTCTGAGAAAGTTCTTAAATAATCACCATTACTACTGGGTTAGCTCAGATATCACTCTGTCACCTAGCTCGGATATCACTCTGTCACCTAACTTCAGTTCAAAGGCTAAACAGATACTTAGAATTTAACACCTCTGTGTCAAAAATACACATCTCTCAGAAGTGTGCAGCTGCTAGAAAGTAATAGAGCAATAAAAACACTTTTACATTTGAAACCTAGTAATTATTTCTGTTTCAAGACAATAGGAAAACCTCTAGCTCTAGACATTGTATCTGCTTGCTGCACTGAAACTGAGATAACACAATCGTAAAACACTTAACTTTTCAACTTATTTTCTTGAATTTTTGCAAGTTAACACTCTATGTTCCAGATTCTACTATTAAAACATACATTTGCACAGGTATATAGTTAATATACATTTCTGTTCTTTTCCAGTAGGGTACTCTGTGGTTACATTCTTGAAGCTCAGTACATAATATACATTACATTTGTAAGACAAGCATATGAATCATATTACTATTCACAAATTACATATGATTTACAAAAATTCCAGATAGCTGGGCTGGCAATGCCACAGAGGGTATTAGTGTCTCACACAATAGACTCTCCAATGAGCAATATTATTGGGTTGTGTGTCAGTTTGCTTTAAGGGCCTAGAGGCGGAAATGCGAGATGTGGCTGTACGAGTCCTGGGGAGTATTGCGTCTGTAGAGTGTTTGGGAAGTTGCCAAGGACAGCAAATGGGAAGACTTTGAAGTTTGGGTAGACTACATTAACAGCCTCAGTATATGTCAGTTTGTGTGTCTGATCCATAGTAGGTGCAGTGTGTGTGTGTGCGCGTTACTGGCAACCTGTTTGGAAATAAGTGTCTGTATGCAAAAGCTTTGCCTCCAAAGGTGTAGTGTAATTACATTTTAATCATACTGTGTCATTCTGCTTAAGAATAAGGTGGCTGTCAATAAACAAGACAATTGTTACACTGTCTCAAGATGCCCATTTCCATCAGAATGGCTACAGAGACCATAGCAAAGTGTTAATTCATGGCTGTGGATCTTTTTTGTGATCTATGAGAGGTGGTGCAATCAGGGTTTAAAGTTGTTAGGCTGGAAGTCGTCCAGGATTGATCCAAAACACTCCTGTGGAAATGTGTCTCAGCTGTCAACCAGCTGCTTTACATTCACAGCAAGATACTTGGGAAAATATCACAGGAAGTTTTATATGGGCAATTACAACTCCAGGTGCCTGTTTTCATACTGGGCACTGCAAAGCACTGATGCACAGCTCAACAGAAGTCATGGGAGATGATTAGAGAAAGGAATCCAATCAGTAAACAGTAAAAATGCAGCATAAGTGTGTATACAAGGTTCAGATTCTGCACTGAAAAATCTACAGCCAATTTCAACCAGCTCAGTAACTATGAATGCTTTTGTCGGAAAAAGTATAGTACTATTAAAATAAAAAGAAAATCCAACCACCTAACATTCTTACATAACTAGTAAATAATCATGCAATCCAATAAACAATGTTGCCATGTGACCAAAACAAATAAATTGTATATAAAACAGTCTGCGCTTGCACTTAATATTAATTAGCCTATTGGCAAGTATTATGAAAAATTAAAATTCACCTGTCCCCTGGTTTAAATGGCAATACTGTTTTGAGATTAGTTTAAGCAAGAGGCCTGCTAAGTTGTAATCATATGCTGTGCAAGGTTATTTCTCTTTATAATGTATTTGCTTTGTGAACTAGAAGTACTGGCTAATATTGTAAGAATAATTGGTTCTGATCATATGACAGTTACTGGATCAGATGACAGTTTTACTGGTTATACAAGAGTGCTAGGCTGCTGTACTTTTACTCTCCATTTTTTGAATGAAAGCACTCAAAAATTACTGAGATATTCACCGATTCCCTTGAGGATACAACACTTGTGGTGCTTTTTGTTATTAAGTATGTGAACAGACTTTTGAAAAACAGGTTAAAGACAGTGACATCAGGGATATGCATAAGGAGTTCAGTAAGAAAAAAAAAAAGTTGGAAAAAAAAAATAGACCACAAAGCCAGCATGACCACATAGATACGTTAAGTTTATAATCAGGGCAGAAGGTACTGCATTGAACTAATGGGGGGAGGGCAGAGAAAGAAAGGAGGTGAATGTATCACAGCACAAGCAGGAATTAGGAGCAACAAAGAAGATGAGGGATGCAAAGGTCCAAGTTGATAGTGAGGGGACTGAGAAATCAAAGGTGAACAATAAGTATGTTGCAGAAAAGAAGAAAACAAAGGACATAACTTGGCCAAGCTGCATGAAGATAGGAGGGAGATTACTAAAGATGGGGAACAAGCAGAGGTGCTGAATGAATGACTTCCCTACACTTAGTTGAGGATAAAGTGTCTGTCCTTAAGTTCATCAGTTACTTCCTCTATTGCATTCCACACAGGAAATCACTGTTGTTGGGAATTCTATTTTATTTGCCAGTAATTAGTCTGTCAGGATTCTCTTTTCCCTGTAGTTTTGGGGAAAAAGTGATGGGGCACAAAGTACATGCCACTTGGAAAAATCAGTTTGTGTTTCAAGTATCTACTAGGCCATACCAGTTATTTTGCTTCCAAATAGAATTCAGAAACTAGAAAGTAATGAACTTGCCACACAAACCTGTAGTCAGGATACACCTCGAACCATGTTTATGTTATTTATGATGAAATTTAAGGGAAGAAAACAAGTACTCTATCTCGGTCTTCACAATGGAAAGGGAGGACAGTTGCAATTCTGGGAAAAATGTGTGGAGATAGATGAAGGAAGATTAGTGGATGCATTCAAGGTCACAGGAGGTGGAGATGGAATAGAAGATGGCTGTACTAAGGGAGGAAAAGGCACAGGTATTATACAGCTCCATCCCAGCTCCAGAGGCATCTGGGCAGTACTCTGGCGATTTCCTGATGGAAATATTGAAAAGTCCATTGGCCAGGCCAGAAGTACCTGAAGACTGGAAGAAAGCAAATGTGTACTGTACTAGGAAAATATGGGAAACTACAAGCCAGTAGTCTACAAATGATAGCCAGGGAAAGTCACAAAGAAAATTCTGATGAAAGGTTGACTCCTTTCTTAAAAGGCAGTAGTAGCATCGGGACAACAACTAACAAGAGTTCAAGGACAGAAGAAGCCATCATCAGGTGAAACTAATCCAGTTTTATGACAGGGTCACAGGAGAAAAAATGAAATCCTGTGTGAAGTATGAACTGACTTAAGGGAAATGAAGGCAAAAGAGAAAAAAAAAAAACAATCTGGTATCGGTTACTGCATTGTGAGAATTAAAGCCGAAGTGGGAAGGCATGCTGTGGTGTAGCCCCAAGGAAAAGGCCATCAGAAGCAAAGTAATGACCTTACTTTACCAGGTCCTGGTCAAGCCGCATCTCAAGTGATCTGAACAGCTCTGGGGGACATACAGCAATGAAACATTAAATGACAGCTACTACAGAAATGCATCACAATGAATGTCTCTAAAAGGCATACCTCTTAACTCTGCCAAATGTTGCAGAACATCTCTAATTTAGCCTCATGTTTTTGCCCCATCCCTCATATTTTTCTTTTTTAATTTTCTGGTAAATCACTGAGGATTACACTCATCCAATAATGCCAAAGAGTTCCAACTCTTACTGCTGAGAAAATACATTTTGATCCAAAACCTTTTGTCCTGCTAAGTATGCAAGTGAATCTGAATGATAATTAAAAATTGTCCCCAATTTGGGGCAATTGTCCACCCGTTATTTCATTTCTGTAAATCTTGAGCAAAGAAGCTCACAGCTATGCTAGCAGGAATTGGAGGCATTAGAACTGATCTCAATAAACACTGGAATAGAAAATGAATACCTGATATTAGTGCACAAGAGTATGCTAGGGAGATATCATGGGGAAACACTTAACAGGAAAGACTGGGAAAGAAAAGGTAGAAGCAACAAACTAAAGGATCAACTATTCCCTGGATATGCAAAAGTACTTTTTTCATGGATCAGAAGTGAGCCCGTGAACTGTGCAACGAGAATGACTGGTGGACGGGTAAATTCATGGAGGCATTCAATAGTGCAAGATAATATGGAGAAATGGGTAAGGGAATGAAGAACATTAAACTATAATTTAAAAGACCGCCAATATATCCCTCTCTCAATCATTCTGTTAAACAAATGTCCAACTATGTAACCAGGGACCCATACATCAGAAAAAGCTCAGACCTGTGTGGCATAAAGCCCCAACTGCGACTGTACCACAGAGGAGCCAAGAATGACTAGCAAAACAGACACTGGAGTGACCAACAAAGGAAGAAGTGAGCAGCTAGTCTTTACCCATTCTGGGTGGAAGTACATAGCTAGGCTCACTGCAATACCAACACCCACTGGAGATTTAGTATAACGTTTGCACACCAGCATCTGAATTACAATGGACAAGTGCATACCAAGCAGCACACAGTGAAGCCAGAGAGAGTGGCACAAGTGATAGCATATTGTATATGCACAGGAGGCCAGTATTACAGGCCAAACGTATTGGATCCCACTTAGCTTCATTTGACTGGATCCCTTTCTAGCTGCTCTGCACCAGGGTCTTTTATTCAAGACTCTGAAAAGTGCAGAAAGCTATGAACTGTGATAAAAGTACAGTTGTGTAAGAACTTACTGTAACAGTAGATGTCCTACTAATCACTGTTGCAGTATTTCTGACATATGGTTTATCACTGCTGATGTCCAACTGGGGAGCCAAAGCTTTACCTTCCTGAGGTCATACATCTGATGCATGATCTTTGCTTGTAACATAAGGGTTATACAGATGGATGTATGATCATGTATTTCAAACCATCTCCAACCCAATGAACTAAAGACTACTGAAACAGGGAGACTTGTCAGCTAGGAGGGGTCTAATTCAAATAGGTAAGTTAACTCCCCCATTTCCATACAGCAGAGTAGAGCTTAAAGCAGAGGGGGAAAAAAGGACGTTGAAGCAGATTGGAGTTCACGGGAAGAAGGATGGGAAGGAATACTGTATCAGTGAAAAGTAGGACATACACTACTGTTATGGCAAGTGCTTATACAACTGTACTGTGTACTGACTGTAATCACTGTTGCAGTTTTACTGAGATAATGGGTGATTTTCAGAGCTGATGGAGCTAGAGCTAGGGGTGGTTGGCTAATGAGTAGATGAGCTGTCACAGCAGTTCAGACAAAAGAAACCTTGCAAAAGCAGCCCTTGACCTGGAGAAAGCATCAATTTTGCAGTGTTTTGTGAAGGTGTGCACAGAGGACCAAGTAGCAGCTTCGAGAACAGACCTGGCATCTACTCCTTTGTGAAAGGCCCCTAAGGAAGCCACTGCCTTATTAGAATGAGCTTTTGGGCAGAAGGCGAGGACTTACCATAGTGAGAATAGCAGAAGGAGATGGCCTTTGAGATCCAAGCTGCAATACTTTGTTTGGATACCAGCTGGCCCAGCTTAGAGCTCAAACAATACAAACAGCTAGTCAGTGTTTCTAAGGGATTTAGTTTTGTTCAGTTAAAATCTCGGTTCTCTCTAAATGTCCAGAGAATGTAGGATTCTCTCCCCATTTTTGACACTGGGAAAGAAGGTGGGTAGATGAATATCCTGATCGAGGGACTGCTCATTCACAACCTTCGGCAATAATGAAGGATTAGCCCTGATAGTTACCCTGTCCTTGTGAAAAACAAGAAAAGATGGAATGGGCATGACACCTTGCAACTCAAACTTTCCAAGGTGAGAGCCAAGAGTAGAATAGTTTTACAAGTGCAGAATTTTTTGAAGTGGCATAAGATGCTGGTTCAAAGGGAGGTAATGTAAGCTTTTCCAGCACAAAGCTCAATCCCAAGGAGGGCAGATGGGTTTCCTTGGTGGGTTAAGATGCAGGATTCCCCTCAGGAAAAGCTTGACTTTAGCTCTGACCATGAGCAAAAGGTTGTGAGCCAGGCAGGTAATGATAACCTGCAAATGAGCTCTGATAGAGGAGTAAGCCAAGCCGGAATGAAGTAGTTCACAAAGATATTGCAGAACAGCAGGAACCTGCGTTAAGAGTGGGTCTCGACTGTGTTTGTGGCACAAATAAAATATGTTCCATTTAGCTGTGCAAAATTTTCTTGTAGCGGGTCTCCCGGCATCCTGTAGGACTTGAACCTCCTCCTCAGTGAAGAGGTGACTTTGAGGGATAAGAATCCTATCATCTACACAGTCAAGTTAAGTGAGGTAAGATTTGGGTGATGAAGCAATCCTTTTTGTTAGGTCCAGTTGTATAGGTATTTCCCTGTGTCAGGTGTAATAGCTAGGTATTTCCCTGTGTCAGGTGTAATAGCAGGGGAAACCAAAGTTGCCTCGGCCAAAAGGGGGCCAGTAAAAGGAGCCTTGGTGCTTCCTTTTGTGCCTTTAAAAAGAATTTTTGGATGAAGCGCTAGTAGAGGGCAGACACAGAGGAACTTCCCTGTCCACTGGAAGGAGAAGGCATCTGTCCTCCATGCAGAGGGACAAGGTTCCATGGTACAGAACAGGGGAGTTGATGGTTGCTTGGTGATGCAAAGAGGTCCATCAGTTGTATGACCCACTTATGAGTGATTGTCAGGAAGACCTATCTGTTTAGGGCCCATTCATGGGGGTGCTTCATGGAGTGGCTTATGGAGTCTGCCGGCACATTGGTTTGGGAGAATGATGTCCATCTGGGTGGCTCAGTTCCATGCCTCTTGTGATAACCTACACATCTGGTATGGCCTGGTGCTTCTGTGTTCATGTCCATGAACACTAGGGGTAGTCCAGATTTCCTTAGGTGGGAGAAGGTCTGCAGTGCTTGCAGAACAGCTCATTTTTTTCACGCTGATGTGCTCCTTTCAGGAAAGGTGGTTGTCATTTGCCCTGTACCTGGTGTGATACGGTCCATGGCCCATATGCCTCGTCCGAGGTGTCTGTGCAAATTTCTTAAAGCTGAAGAGGAGATGTGAGGGGAAGTCCTGAGTTGACACTAACTTATTCCTTCCACCAAAGTAGCTCCTTTTGGAGGCGAGGAAGGAGAGGGATTAAGGTGTCCAAAGACTGGGAGTATAGGACTACAAAGCTTTCAGATAAACACTGGATCTTCCTCAAAAGAAGTCTTGCTAGGGGAGGAACTGGAATGGTGGCTACCATGAAACCCAAAGTTCTTAAGACCTTCGATGCCATGCTGTATGTTACACAGGAGAGACCTGGGAAAATGTGAACAGACTATGAATATTCTCCTAAGACAGGAACACAAGCATTTTGTGTGTGTCTAGTTTGCAACCCAGGAAAATCAAGTGCTGTGTAGAAACAGTGTGGGATTTTTTTGTAGTTGACTGTGAATCCAAGATTAGTAAGGAGTTGAACAGTAAAGTCTAGATGTTGGAGAAGGATGCCTGTGAGAGAACTTGCAGCAAAAGGCTGTCCAGATAAGGAAAGGTAAGAATTCCCTGGGTGTGGCAGAATGCTACCACTGGTGCTAGACATTTTGCGAACTCCCTTGGTGCTGTGGAAAGACTAAAAGGTAACGTAGTAAATTGAAAGTGCAATGAGCCAGAGAAAAACTTGGGGAATTTCCTGAAAGAAGGACGAATGCGTATGTGCAGGTAGGCAGCAGTCAAGTCTAGTGACTTTAGAAAGGCCTGAGGGAGAATGACAGGCAAGGGAGTCGGAAGACAGAGCATTTTGAAAGTAGATGCTTTCAAAAATGTTTTTAGAAGAAAAAGTTTAGGATGGACCTCCACTGTTGTGCCTTTCTTGGCACAAAAAACATTCTGTAGTAGAAGCCCCTCCCCATAAAGTCTTTTGGGGCTTGTAAGATGGTGCCCAGATTCAAGAAGTCTTGAAAAGGTGGGAGAGGGTAAAAAAAACCTGGTTGTAAGAAGGATGCATGTCTTTAATGGCAAGAATATTTTCTCTGGACATAGCATAACTATCCTTGATGACGGACAGAACCCATTTATCTGTGGTAATTATTTCCCACAGAGCTAGAGACAGTGATAGTCTTTAGGAAAGGGAGATGAGGGCAAGGGAGGGGATGTTGTGAAGACACTCACAGACTTTTTATTTCCAAAGGGAGACTGCCCAGATGGAGATTCCCTAAGAGGGTCAGAGTACCTTTTTCTAGAAGTTTTTTTTTTTTTGAGTTGTCAAAAGGTCCCTCCCGAGGGAGGATGCAGATTTAGATGGGTAGTTCCTATGGTATTTAGGAACCAAGGAAAGTAGAATCTGCCTGCAGTCTTCCATAATCTTACCCTGATCTTGGAGAGTTTTGAGCAAACTGGCAGCCTGAGGACCAAGCAAAATTTCTTTGTCCAAGGAAGAATCTGAGAGTGTTGACCTGAAATCCTCAGGAATAGGCTGGCTATATGACCATGCATACCTGCGAATAACAGACAGGCTAACTGTTGCCCTAGAAGAGGCATCCACAGCATCGTAACAGCACTTACTGCACTTAATGCTGTGTCTGGCTATTTGACTGGCCTGAGAAAGAAGATTCTGTATTTGTTGTTTTGATTCTACAGCTTGAAGGTCCACCATAACCTTGTTCAAGGACCAAAGTACAGAAATCAAATATTTAGTCATTTGAGTCCGATAGTTAACTGCCCTAAAGGAAGGTTGCATCCATAGTGTTACTATTCTTCTCTGTAGGTACAGTGTTGGTATTGGGCAGGAGCTTAGAGAGTTTGTCTGAAGAACAGAGACACTGCAAAAGGGTCAGCCACAGGAGTCTTGTAGAAGATTTCAGGTCATCAGGCAGCTTATAAAACCTCTCTGGTCTTTTTGGAGCTGATGGTTGAGAGTCAGGTGCTAAAGAGGTGGACTGTAAGGCATCCTAGAATATCTCAAGTACACAAGGACTGGGGCAGAGGCAGGAGTGCCCATTTCCAAAAGGCTGTTTTACCTCTTCTGTAAGTCAGAAATTTGTATAGAATGCCACTTAAAGTCTTTCTTCATATTTTGGATTGTTTTTCTAAAGGAAGCTTCCTCAACATGGGTATCCAGAGAAAGGAAAGCTTCTTCATCCAAACAGATTTATCCAGGTGAGTGCAATTCACAGGAGCAGTCTAAACAGTGGTTTGAATCACAATCCTGTTCTTCAGAAGAAAAAGATACAATAGTGTTTTTTTAGGTGTAGCCCGTGGCTGAGGAGACCCAGTGGAAGGAGCTTTTAGAGCCAGGATAGCTTTAAACAAACACTGGGAGAAATCTATCCACTCCTCTTTCCTAGCTGCTGAAGGGGATGCTACATGCCTTTTTTTTTTTGTGGTGCGATGTCCGCCTAGATGAGACACACAAGTTCAGAGCCCTGCTGTACCTCCATTGAAGTCCTGGGATCTCCTCCAGAACTAATATTTGAGAGACACCATGAGAGCCCACAAAATGCGTCATACAGTTCATCTGAAGTATCTACAGTCTGAAAAGCCTCAACAGCCACCCGCCTCCAAAGGGATCTCAGTGGTGGGCAATGGAGCGGTAACTTGGAATCTCAGCGGGCCCAGACTGCACATCTGTTCCGGGCCTCAAGCTTTCTCTTTAGCAGTAGAGAGATATCTGGTGATGTGGATTCCACCATCTTGGACTAGGCTAGTGGTTTAAGATGTAGCTTCCAGAAAAGTATTAACAAAGGAAAGCCTACACCTAAGGGTTTTGTGGAACTAACTAATAGAACAGGACTTGTGATAATGTTCCAGGCCTAGACAGAAATCGTACGTGGTGTGCAAGGCCTTGCATGGAATCTCTCGCTCTTACCCATCCTAGATGGCATCTAATAAATTTTAACAAAAATAATGTAAGCAAAAAAAAAAAAAAAAACAAAGGAAGGTGCCCTAATGTACTTATCTGAGTAAACAACGACCAGTCAGACAGATACACAACCTGCATTCGGGCTGCGGGCTGGAGGTGATGTAGTCTGAAGTACGTGCTCATATGTACATCTAAATTCCCCATATGCTTATTCACTGAACATACAAACTCGGGAAAATAAAGCTTTGGTACTTTGGCTTGATGTCAGAGGTGACAGCCCTTATGTCAGGAATACTGCAATAGTGATTTCAGTCGGGACATCAAGCTTTTCATCAAAAATGGAAGAAAATTAAGCTGCATTAAACTATGCTCAGTAGTTGTCTGAGCAAGAACTTTTTTCCTTAGACAGACCTGGAAAATATATACATAAATCTATGTGAGATTTAAGTAACTTGCGTCAAGTGCAACTAAACAAACCTTAAGCTGCACTACACCCCTGACCAAATAAATAGGCATTTCCCCATGCCTTAAAACAAAGTCCACCAAACTGAACTCTAAGCAGTTATAATTAACCCCACATACACGCAGAGGAGTCCATCCTGTCATAACCATGGACCAGCACTTCACCACTTCTTCTGTAGTCAGCCTGATTAAGACAGGCATCTTGAGGCAGTGTATGAATTGTCTCCTGTTGTCTGCAGATCACCTACTACTCAGTATGAAATTTTATATCTATATACATACACACACACATACACCCATATATATATATATATATATATATATATATATATATGGGTCCCCTTCACACGGTCTACTTTTCATAAAGTCGACTTTCATATGGCCGAGACCATATGATCGACTTTTGAAAAGCCGACCATGGGGAACCACTATCTCCGCACAGTGCGGAATGGGAAAATATCCCACTTGCGCACTGTAGTGCGATCTGTGGAGATGGTATATTTAAGTTACGGGGGGGGGTGCAGGTGGGCGGAGCCCCCTTGCTAATAGTTTAAGATAAGTGTTTGCTGTGTGTTTATGTTTACTTTACATAGTCAGCATTCTAAAAGTCGATCATATGGTCTCGGCCATATGAAAGTTGACTTTCTGAAATGTCCACCATGTAAAGTAGACCTATATATATATATATATATATATATATATATATATATATATATATATATATATATATATATACAGGCAAAAATCTCACATACAGTAAACTCATATACAAAATCTTTATCAGTACACCATACACCACATCACCAAGGCCATCACAATACAAATAATCCATTATATGCTGAAGTTCGAAAGATTTTCCGTAAACCTCACATGGCAAAAGGAGTCCAAAAGTCATGGATATTGAGCTAATAAGGCAGGCATCTACCCAGCCAAACATTCTAGTTAGAGGTGACTCCATTGCACCAAGTTTCAAGCTGAGCAAATAAAGAGTGACGGTTAGTTGCCACTCGCACTCACACTAGTCCTTAAACAAGTTCTGGTATGACTGTATGGGTATAAATGACTTGACATGTACCTCCCTTGAATATATAGAGACAGACCTGGAGCTCTCAATCTATGCATCTCAGGCAGGTATGAGCCTAACATTGAGCAGCATTCTACCTTCTCCAAGTATGATGCCACAATACGAACAAAAATGACTTCAATAACTGGCTAGGTCTTTGGTGTTATTTGATGGGGGGTCCAATATTTGTCAGCCTGAGAGGATATCAGACAGACAGACCACACTGCTTTGCCACAGATGGCCTGCATCTATCCCCTCAACGTTTTTTTTTTTTTTAATTTATTATAGGTAAAGACAGTTCCACCCCCATAGTGACTTTTTTTAGGCAATGCCAACCTGATAAACCTACCAACCTAATGAAGTAAGGTAAACATACTGCATCAATGGGTCCTGAAGATATCCCTGAATGCATATTAAATAGCATGTTCCTCTAACACTGTCCAATTTCAGACTCCATGTAGGTTTTGTACTAAGCAAAGAGACAGCAGCCACAGTCATTCCCCTGCATAAGGGAGGACCTTACACAGACCCAGGTAATACAGACCAATAAATCTAACCAGCTTCATACACAAAGCCACGGAAAGACTTATGGAACAATAAGGGAACAGTGAACCTCCAAACTGAACCAGTCTCAGTTTGGATTCATCAAGGACAGGTCATGTTTACTCAACCTAATGGACTTCTTTGAAAAGGTCAGTAAAGCAATGAATGAAGGTAAAAAGGTATACACTTCACACCTCAAACTGGCCAAAACTTCTGACACAATCCTTCACTCAAGCATAGTAGAAAAGCTGAACAAATTGGGAAAAACACCTATGCCACCTGCTGGGTTGCCAGCTGGTTCACAGATAGCTTCCTATATCTCTTTTATCCTACTTCCATAAAGAGTTACTAGTGGAGTCCCCCAGGGTTAAGTGCTGGGACCACTCCTGTTAGGCATCTACTTATGTGAAGGAAAAGCCAATACCAAAGGGCTCTGTCTGACTACGTTTGTAGATGACTGCAAGTTAGGAACACTTATTCAAACCCCAAATGATGGCCATCCTGCAGAAAGGTTTGTCCCAAACAAATAACTACTGCCAGAATCATGGCCTGAAACTAAATGCCACAAAATGCATTATCGTATCATTTGGGAAGTCATTTGCCCTGGGAATGTACTCTTTTTGCCAATATGCTCATGAGTTGAGCTAGTTGTTCTAGATTTGGGAAATATGTCGTCAGTGAACCAGCTTTCAATCAACATGTGTTCACTTTCATAAGAAAGTCCCTCTATATTGCGCATATACATCTAGATGGCTTTTGTCACTGGCTTGGAACACCAAGTCAACATCCCCTGGTCCTATGGCCTCAACAACTTGGTAAACCAGGTCCAGTATTTCCCTCCAAAGTGGGTGAGCCAGTGTAGGTTGCTCACTCTCAACCTGCTCGGCACTTGAACTCCTAGTCGAACTCTCATCATGGGGTGCAGTCAGGGCTTCATCTCTCTACACCATAGATCTGGAGAACTAGAAAATCTACATCCTGTTCCATTCAAAAATTGAAAGCCAGTCAAATGGTCACATCTGTGTTGGGATTTTGCTCTGTCACATAACACTTAAGTTGTCTGTGAACATCCATAAAATGCAGCAAGTATTCACTTCTCCTAAAACAGGTTGAAAAGAAAATTGATAGTTTGATTCTGTAACTACTTTAGGTATAAAATTTTGTCCTACAGGCAACTCTGTGGTATAGGAAAGAACCCAAAGCAAGCACATGCCTACTTTTACACATACAAACATGCCCACTGCCCAAACACACCAGATGGATGATCAGTTCTTTTAGACACTGCCTGCCCCTCACTCCAAAAATAACCACTTTCTGATTAGTTACACCTCTGATGTTTGACTGTGATAAACTTTAAAATTGCTCCTCTCTGAAAAATATACACACACGCATGCACACACACTATCATGACAAGCCAGGTCAATTGTGTTCATGTATGGCATACATTTCTACTCTCCTAAAGTAACCACTTTCCAAGTGGGTAAATCTCCGATGTTTTACAATGATCACTGTTTGCCTGTATATTTCAATCTGCTTCTCTGAAAAAGGCATGCATATGCATTGCAAACATTTACATGTAGCTTTCCACAAGTTGGACAGATGACCGATTACATTCAAAGAAAACTTGCCTAACCATGTCCTAAAATAACTTTCTAAATGGGTGCACCTCTAACATTTGCCACTGGCAAAATGAAAGAAATAATGATCTCAACATGCAGACATTTAAATTTGTTTTTCTCACATGCAGACATACAGTCCACAAAAATCCAGACTGACTTTCATAGATAGTCTGTTTCCACATATCAAATTAATAACCACATCCTGACTTGTTATATCTCTGATGCTTAACTGCAAACATAATCTGGTAAATACTGAAAAAATCCAATTCACCTGCCAAATTAAGTGGTAACAAAAACCAGGAAAGTCCATCTGGGGAAAAAAACAATATTACAAAAATTTACAAAATATTTGCAGCTTAAGAAGTTTACATATAAAGTAACAGCAAATTTTACCAAAAATTAAGTGCAAAACATTCAAGTCAAATACAACTATTTGCTAGGCATATATAGTTTAAGCTATTAAGCCTTAGTTATATGAACTACCATAATGTCAAAAGACAGAGAAGTAGAGTGAGCGAGAAATGCCTAGAAATAATATAAACAGTAGAGAAATGAAATACAGAGTAATGTATAACATTGGGAATTGCAAACAGCAGGGAATATATGAGAGTATGATTTATCAAATGACAAAATAAAGTTGTGATGACATATTTAATACTGGCTAAAACAACAAAGTTGCGAAGTACTAAGATGAAATATATTTAAAAGAGCAGAATACACTGCTCATTGTTTTTGTCAGTTGCTTCAAGTATTATGTCTTATCCAGGTGATACATTTTATCTGCACTGTACTGCACAGTATTTAGCAGGTGGATGTTAAGTTTTGATCTGAAGGCTTGTTGAATCACTGTTTGCCTGACATTTGGTAGGATATTATTCCTTAAATTTATCTATTTTGAAAGAGTACAAGGCTTGTCTGTGCATGTTATTTGTCTTTATGTCATTCACTTAAAATCTGATCTTCAGATCTTAGGCTTCTTGTCTGTATCTACAAAGGTAGATAAGATATACAGGACACTGCTGCTAGGAGAAAACGAAGACTTTAGGAATTTCAAGCCAACAGCTTTTTTTTGTTAAGACATACACGAGGATGGGTTGTATATGAACATTGCTAGCATAATTTAGCTATTTTTGTTGCTGCGTTGTTGTAGCTTGGTTACCTGAGCATTCTGAAGGCTGATGGATATAACTGAAGCATATGTTAGGTTTGGTACTTTAAGGGTAGAAGTAGTAGCTTTTCTACTTTGCTCTGTTAAAAAGTATTTTTACTTGTACAGGGTTCTTAGTTTGCTCTTGGTTTTCAGGGTGACTAGATCAATGTGTTTGTCAAATTTCAGCTTATGAATTAGAACTCATAGCAGCTTATTATTAGATACTATTCCAGTCTTTGCTCTGCTTGATGAAACTATATCTAGCAAGCATTCAGATCAAAGCACAAAATCCGCCTAGCTAAACATATTGCCCTGTTGTTCTTATTTGGATGTGATTATTATTTTAGTTTTTTTTTTTTTTGGTGGGGGGGCTAAGTATTAGCAGACTGTTCTAGCAATGTCTTGATAGATGTAAAAAATTCTTGGGTGATGGGCTACAACTTTGAAAGAACAGGGGTGCAGCATTCCAGTGTGGGATCAACTTCTTCATACTCGATGATGGAAGCATGCTTAGCAGCACTAAGAACCCTGTTCAAAAATATGTTAAATGGTATGGGATCCAAAATGGAGCTTTGTAGGACTCCTATATCTGTGGGGGAAAGGAAAAGTAGGAGCCTAGCCAAATGATAATGTGTGTCCTCCAAGATAGCTTGTGAATCAAGTGATGGTGATATTACTCAGGCCAAGAGTTTGTAAGTCCGTGGAGGAGGAGTTTGTAGGATATGGTTTTAAAAATCTTTGAGAGGTCTAGGTATAGTGTAGAGACACAGTATCCTCCATTTCAATGTTGGTTGACATATCTACAAAGGAGTGTTGTCTTTCTGTACTGTTGTGAGGGTAAAAGCTAGGCTGTGAGTTTGATTGCAGTTCTCCAACAAGTATGTCAGCAAATGCTTCTGAATGATTTTTTTTTTCTAAAACTTCTGGGATTCTGGGGAAAGTATGGCAATGTATTTTTAGTCTGATAACTCAGCTAAGGGGCCCCCCTTCATGAAGGGGTATTATAGAGGAGGTCTTCTAGATGGATGGAACGAAAATTCTTTGAGGTCCGTGGCGGAGTATTAGGTTAACTGCCATGATGAGCCATTTTGAACCTAGCCAATAACCAGAGGTTAGAATCAAACCTTGTGTCTATGAGGTGAAGGCCTTAAGCATTATACCAAATGATTTATCAGAACTGACAATGGACAGCATATTGCATCTGCAGCAACTTTAAAGATATTTGGTGGTAAGTTATCAACAGCTAATGTGGCAGGCTTTAGTCTCTGTAAAAGCATTTTATTACAAGAGTAAGCACTGGGTCAAAGGACAAGGTGTGGGATGCATCTGAGTTGCTGCAAGACAGGTTGACTTGTTGTATTAGGTTATCCAAATAACCTAATACAACAAGTGATTTCACACTAATGATACCTACCACAGAGAAGCTATGAAGTGCTCGCTGAATTCTGCTACTATGGTACTGTTTGCGGGTCTATATTACATTCTCGAAAGCAGACAATGTTGAATCTGACATTGTCGACACAAGAATAGCGAAACTGCAGAACATAGAACAAGTAAACGGAAATCTCCGTAAGGGGATATTTCCGTTTACTTCAATGTAGTGCAGTCTCAGAGTTGGTATATTTAAGTAGCGGGGGGGGGGGGCACAAGGGGGCTTGCCCCCCCTGCCTACACTGTTTAGTTTTAATATAGACCCTTGTTTGCTGCATACAGTAGAGAATTTGGTTATATATTTTTCTTAGGTTGTTTACATTACTCCACTTTTTTTTAAATGTTATGTTGTACAGACGTGTAATTTACTATTTTGCCTGAGAGGACTTGTTTTTGTGAGGTTTACAGACTACATGTAGTTCCGCTATTTGCTTTGTTTTGTCCTTATGCCAGGTGGGCCAGGCTTTCTCTCATTATTTCCTTAATTCTTTTATTGCATTAGTTAGCCATAGAGCAGAATTAGGTTTGACTCTTAGTTCATGATGATGGAAGCATTCATAAAACTCTCCCCAGGCATTAATATCCTTTAGGAATGGCTAAAACAGTTAGGAGATGCACAATAGTAACCTGTATAGGTTCATAGGTTGGTACTGGGCTATCTGCCCGAAGGCATATATTAGCCTAGCCGCGTTGTGCGGTATTCACCGCCCCTTTAGTAGTTCCCTAGACCCTTGTATTAGCAAGCTAGTACCCTTGGCCCCTATCTAGTAGTGCTGTTGATGTGATCCCCGGTGTGAACTTTCTGTTACCCATCCACTTATCAAGGTTCCTCTTGAAGAGTGATAGTGAGGGGCTCTGTCTTATGTAGATCGGGACCCTGTTCCATAGTAAGGGAAGTCTCTGCGAAGGGAATCTATCCCTCCAGCATGTTCTATTCATTGTTGTGTTGAGGTTTATATCCCTAGAGCATGTAGCTCGAGTAGATTTGGTTTTGCTAAGATGGAGCATGTTCAACAATTCTGGGTTGGACATGGCTCTGTACGTTAGACAGAGATCGCCTCTGAGAAAGCTGTATTCAACAGAGAACAGTCTTAGCTTTTTCAATCGTGCTACATAGGGCAACTGTTTGAGGCCAGTAATCCTCTTGGTTAGGTACCTTTGTGGTCTCTCCAGCTGCTGGAGATGTCTAGCCAGGTACATTCCAATTGGTGCATTGTACTCAATAATGGGTCTGATGAGGGAAGAGTAGAGTAGAGGGGCACCATTACATCCTTAGATCTTGATGTGAACCCTTTCGTGATCAGATGGGTCACATAGAAGGATTTTCTAACCACTTAGTCAGTTTTCCTTTGATAACCGTGTTGCCTATCTACTTGGGTCCCTAGATCCCCTATTTCTTCTTCAGATTTCAGGGGATTACCTCCTATGTTGTAGTTTGCGGGTACTCTGTTTTTTCCAAAGGGGATTACTACGCATTTTTTTGCATTTAGCTTGAGACCATGGCTTTGACACCATGCATCAGTCTCATTTAGGCCCTTCTGGAGGATCTCCATGTCGGCCGGAGACTATTATAGCACCCAGTTTGCAGTCGTCCGCAAACTTAGTCAGCCACAGCCCTTCCGTGCTTGCCTGTATTTCTGAGAAGTATATGCCAAACAGAAGGGGCCCCAGGACAGAGCCCTGAGGCACACCACTTGTTACTGGTCTGGATTCAGACATAGATCCCGCTACTCTTACTTTATGGGATCTGTCTGAGAGCCAGTTTGTGATCCATCTTGTGACATAAGGGTTTATACCCAGGCTGGTGAGCTTATCAATAATACCTGAATGGGGAATGGTGTCAAATGCTTTAGCAAGTTCAAGGTAAGCCATGTGTACCTCCTTTCCCTTATATATAGCCTGAGTAACTGTCTCAAAGAAATCCACCAGGTTCAGGAGGCATGATCTGCCCTTGACGAAGCCGACTGTGTGGGGTCCAGTGACTGGAGGTTCCCAATCTCTCCATTTATGAGTTCCATAATGATTCGCTCCATAGCCTTACAGATCAGACTGGTCAGGCTTATTAGTCAGTAGTTCCCAGGGTCAGTTGTGGCCCCACCCTTGTGTAGCGGGACCACCATTGCCGTGCGCCATTCTATGGGCACATATCCTGTGGAGAGGCTGAGACTGAACAGGGTATTAAGATGCAGGGTTAATTCCTTTTGGAGCTCGCGTATGACACAGCCTGGGACACCATCTCGTCCCATGGAGGCAGTGTTTTTAGCTTTAGATAGAGCCTTGTTAACCAACGTGTCAGTAATAATTGGACTTACACAATCCCCTAGAATGGTAATATGCCCTGTAGGTGGTGAGTGGGGGGGGGGGGTTTGCACTGAACCGGTCAGCCAAGATGTTGGCAATGTCAAAAGGGCTAGTGTATTTTGTTCCATTCTGTAGTAGCTCAGAACAGACCTGAGCGTTGCCATTTAGGTTTTTGATGTAGCCATAGAAGGCCTTATGGTTATCCTTGGCATCCTTGGCAATTTTCTTTTCTAAATTAGCTTTAGTTGACTTGAGGGCCCTCAATTTCTTACTAATGCTGATCAGGGATGATTTTTCTACTTGAGATTTGGCCTTTTTTTGTATAAGTCTCCTCCTTTTATTGTAAGGTTTGCTTATGGTCGGGGTCCACCAGACTGGTTTCTTCTTGCTTGAGGAAGGAGTCTTGGTTTTATTTGGGATAGCATGGTCCATGCCATCCTGAAGCTGCATATAGAGTGCCTTGGTGTAGGATTCCGCACCCTGGATATCATTATCCTTCTGCAAGGGAATAGTGAAGCTTTCCACTTCAGATGCAAGTAGTTTGAAGTTTGCTTTGGAAAGGTTTTTGACTATGGTTTCTATGATTGGGGGAGGTGGAGGAGTGAGGATGTCCAGGGTTATCAGTTTGTGGTCGGATCTGACCAAGGAGGGAGTGATAACGGGTGTGGTACAATGGGCGCCCATATTAAAGGATGATTAAATCCAATATGTTGTCCCCTCTAGTGGGGGAACATACTAGTTGTTCAAGGGCATTTGAATTTATAAATTCTATGAATCGCTGAGCATATGAGTTGGAACATTGGTAGTTCGACCAGTCTATACCAGAGTAGCAGAAATCACCCAAGATTATGGTGTTTGGTAGGACCTTTATATTTTCCAATGTCTCAAGGAATGCAGAGTGAGCATCTTGGGACATGGTGGGCGATCTATAACAGGCTACGACTTGAAATGTGGTTTTGCCTGATGATAGTTGCGCATGGATGATCTCTGGGGCATCATGCTGCGCTACTAACCTGGAGATATGGGTATCCTTGATGAATATGGATATACCTCCGCCCTTTGTACTGCGATCCGGTAACTGAGGCCAGAAGGTATGATATGAATTGTAACCTGGCAGTGCTGGGGTGCTCTCTTGAGCCTTGAACCAGGTTTCCATCACTGCACAAACATCGATTTTCTCCATGCTGAGGAGATCCTCGAGTGTGTGCATTTTGAGGTGGAGACTTCTGGCGTTGAGTAGCATTACCCTTAGTTTTTGGTTACCTGTGCTAGTTACGGTGGTTGGTTTGTCCTTTGAGCCTTGCCTAAAAAAGGCACTATGGGGACGGCAAGAGCCTTGGCCAGTATTCGAAAACCTAGGGGTGACGGGTGCAACCCATCTCTGGCAAAACAGCGAGGCTTGTCTATCATGTCATCCCAGGCAGACAGACACTGGATCCCCTTAGAATGACACCAGAAGCTTAGCCAATTGTTGAAATTGATAATTTTGTCTTTGTATTGTGGTATCACTCTAGGTGAAGGTAGTATGCTACTCAAGGTCAGGGTCATACCAGCCTGGGCTACATAATCAGAGAGCTCCTCAATGTCTCTTTTCATGTAGTCCAAGGAGGTACGTCTTAGATCATTCACACCAACATGTACAATGACAGTGTCATACTTGTACTTGTTCTGGAGTGACCCAAGTGCCTGTGTTATGTGGCGGATCTGAGCACCTGACAGGCAGCTGACAGTAACCTTCTCCTTGTTCAGCCTGGTGAGTGGAACATCCATGTGCCTTAATATAGAGTCTCCTATTACTAGCGTGCAGGTATGGTGTTTTGCCTTAAGGGCTGTTGTGAGGCACACTGCTGAGGTGAATTAGGAAGTCAACCATCCTAGGAAATTTCTTCAATGACGGCATACCCTTAAGAGTAAACTAGTAATCACGGATTTGGGTATGCATGTAGCTAGTAACCTGGCTTTTGATTAACATGCGTCTAAAGTAGCAAGGAGTCGATCCATGTTGCTAAACATACAAGCAAGGGGATGGCATCTAGGTTCATGGAAATCATTCCACTGTACTCAGCTCTCCTGACCAGGCAAATGCAACAACGTGAACATTCACACAGATTCCTCAAAAAGAATGCAGGGTATTAACATGTCTTATGCAAAGCGACTCAAAACCCTACCCTATACCCAGTTTCCTACAGACTGCTGAGGGGTGATCTACGTCTGGCATCAAGTTTAATCCCAGGATCCCACTCTGATGGACTACATGCATATCCACAAAACAAATAGCATCACAGCTACCAGATCCAGTGACTTGCTTGCAACACACATACAACCTATCGGAAGGACAGGTATGTGTCTTATAAAATAATCCCTTCTCTAACAGGCTTCCCATCTCTGTGAAGCAAAGTTCCACCTTGATCCTATTCAGGCATAAATGGACAGTGGATGGGAAATTAGAAATTCACACATGGTCTGTCACCTATGTCTCTAATGGATAGAGGCAACTTGTACATGTTTGGCCGAATATGTGCTACCTTATACATACCTGTAAAAATAATCTCCAAGGCATCAAACTTGCTGGATACATTTGGGATATGGTTACGTTTAAAAAGGCCCTTAGGTTCATAGGTTTATACTAGGCTATCTGCCCTGGGGCAATTATAATCCTAGCCCGATTCTGTATGGCTTACGCCACCCCTTGATTTGAGTATTCTGTGCCCTTTTTAAGGTTTAGTTTACTGTGCCTCTGTCTAATAGTGACACGGGAGTAATCCCTGGGACAAACCTACGATCCCCCATCCACCTATCGAGATTCTTCTTGAAGAGATTCAGTGAGGTGCTCTGCCTCACATGAACTGGAATTCTATTCCAGAGCGAAGGGAGCCTCTGGGTTATGAACCTGTCCCTCCAGCAAGTTCTATTTATTTCTGTGCTGAGGTTCAAGTCCCTCGAGCGTGTGGCTCTAAGGGATTTAGATTTACTGAGGTGGAGCATGTCCATTAATTCTGGATTTGACATAGCTTTGTATGTCAGGCATAGATCGCCTCGAAGTAGGCGGTATGCAACTGAGTAGAGCTGGAGTTTTTTTAACTGAGCAGCATATGGCATCTGTTTGAGACCCTTGATCCTCTTGGTGAGATACTTTTGGGGTCTTTCTAATTGCTGCAGGTGTTGGGTAAGGTACATCCCAAAAGGGGCACTGTATTCTATGATGGGCCTGATGAGGGATGAATAAAGGGGCACGATTACCTCTCTTGATCTAGATGTGAAACCCTTCGTGATGAGATGGGCTATGTAGAAGGTCTTTCTAACCAATTTGGCAATGTGGTTTTCAAAGGAGAGATTGCTATCAACTTGGTTCCCCAGGTCCCTAATAACATTCTCTGTACTTAATGGGTTTCCGCCTATGTGGTAATTTGTGGGCACATTGTTTTTGCCAAATGGTATGACTATACATTTTTTGGCATTTAGCTTTAAACCATGGCACTGGCACCAGTTATCTGTCTCTGTGAGACCTTTTTGAAGGATGTTTGTGTCAGCTGGAGAGTCGATTATGGCGCCCAGTTTGCAGTCGTCTGCGAACTTGGTGAGCCATAGTCCTCCCACGTTTGCCTGTACCTCGGAAAAGTATATACCGAACAAGAGTGGTCCCAGGACAGAACCCTGTGGGATGCCATTTGTGACCGGTTTCGAGTCTGACATGGCTCCAGCAACTCTCACTCTGTGGGTTCTGTCTTTGAGCCAGTTTGCGACCCATCTTGTGACATAGGGGTTTATATTTAAGCTGGATAGCTTATCTATGATGCCCGAGTGGGGTATTGTGTCAAATGCCTTTGCAAGGTCCAGATAGGCTGTGTGGACTACCTTCCCTTCATCTATGGCTTTGGTGACTGTTTCGAAGAAGTCAACCAGGTTCAAAAGGCAGGATCTGCCCTTGACAAAGCCGAACTGGGTAGGATCTAGTGTCTGTAGGTCCCCAATGTCTGCTTATGAGCTCCATGATGATCCTCTCCATAGCCTTGCAGACTGAGCTAGTCAGGCTTATGGGGCGATAGTTTCCAGGGTCCGTAGAGGCTCCACCTTTGTGGAGTGGGACCACTGTTGCTTGTAGTAGTTAGCCTAGAATAAACTTATGGACTTGTATATGTTTTGGTATTTTCTAAAATTCTTTGATAATAAACGTATAGTGGTGATCACTTAGGGAGGATTTTCAGCTTGTATTATTTTAGAAAAATGTGAGCACAGGACACACAAGCAGGCTAGCTTTTTTAGTATTTTTATCATATTTTGCTGGCTTTTCGATTTGTGTTAGGCCATGAAAATTAATGGTGTGGTTAGGAGGCATTAGTTTCCAAGGACAGCTAGTCAAAAATGAGATAACACAATATTATAAATTCTTGTGTAATGTTGATTGTTACCCACATAATTATGCCTCCTATGAAGGGATATAGGTTACTAACAGGAAGAGGGGTTTACCTGTTGATTTTGAGTGCAGATGAGTATCAGTGCCAAGTAGAATGCAAGCACTATAAGATGTTAGATGAAAGTAACCCCAGCTTTTTAATACAGCTGCCTTGTTTGGTTTGTATTATGTTACAGATGGCTGGGAAAATGTCTTCATTTTTTATACATGATCAAGACTAATTTCAGTAACTGCTAGTATTTGTAGTAAGTGTTGGGATCCATGCATGAAGGTAAGAAGGATGCCACTTTGCAAGTTGATTTTGGATGGGTAGTGCCTTGAATTTTTTTTTTTTTTTTTATTTGGGATGGAGTTGAGTTAGTGGCTATTTTGTGACTGCTCTTGTATTTTGCAACTGCTTGAGACGTGTATGATTTTTGTTTCCAGTTTGTAGACCTAGGTCTGTGTGAATCTTTCCATGTTAACATGACTGGCATGATGTGTGTTGATGAGTATCTAAGGACACAAGTTTTCTTTTTCATGCTTCAGATTATGTTCCTGAACTTCTAACATAATTAGTCTCCTTTTTGTTATGAACAAAGCAATTACTTGTGTATAGGGAAGAGTTAATTAGTGGTAGATACTGCTATTATACTATGGCAATTACTGGGAAAGACTGAGTTTGTTTGGACTGGTTTGCATTATTGGATTTTTTTCCCGTAGGAAAGAAGACAGAAAAAAAACATTATATATATATATATGTATATATATATATATATATATGTATATGCATTTATTTATTTCGGCAGGGCGGAAAAGTATAAGACGCGGTCTTAGTTTCGGGAAAGTACTGTGTGTGCATGTATGTATGTGTATATATATATATATATATATATATATATATAGTACTTGCGTATTATCGCAACCAGATTTATAAAGTCCGATAATTTGTCTATTTTCGGCAGAAACATGTTGCCTAACCTAAAAAAGGGTCTGTAAAGATGTCGCCAGCAGTTTGTCACAGTGGGAATGAGGCAGGCAGAACAGAAATGTTGTAAGTTTGTACTTCTGGTTGATGCGGCTCATTTCTTCCGCAACTCCACAGTGGTCCACATCCTTGCAATTAATGCATTCTTCATTACCCTGTTAGCTACGGGACTCAGGAAATGCACACTGAGGTTTTCGGGGACAGTAGTCAGCAAAAGCGAAGGTGCCTGTAAGGAGCAGTGAATAACAGGCTCATTGCTTGCTCGGGGAGTGATGGCTTTCTCCGCAGTGGCAGACTGTTTTAAAAAGGTTGCATTCTTGCTTATGGGTCATGACCGTTTCCAATGCACATGATTGTATGTATACTAACACTTTGAAATAAATGGGTTTGATTGCTTTTTAAGGACAGAACAGCTGTTTTCAAGTCCTTTGTCATACACAGATAGTAAATACAGTTACAGAGAAAAGAGGAAGAGACTGTTGTCAGTAAAACTCCACCAACAGAACCACACTTTTAAATCAGTACTTCCGAGTCACAACTGCATTAACGTGCCTTCTGAGAGTCTGAACTGTAAACAGGGGTATGTAACAAATCAGATACTTGCAAAAGGACCTTTCTAAAGAAGGGGGTCAGTTTATGTTAACGAGCCATGGTCCTGACTCCTTGTCTGGATGGAAATGTGGTGACTTTGCATGACTTGTCACATTAACGACTACAGACAGACAAGCAGCAGTCAGGTGTGTAGGTTGGCCGGAGACATTACCAGGCAAGTGGAATTCTGCTATTATTCCGCTTCCTGTGTGCAAAATTTTCTGACACTATAATACTTAAACATTTTACACACTCCTTGATAGGTGAACATACATGCCATTTCTTGACAAACTGCTGGCGACATCTTTACAGACCCCTTTTTATGTTGGGCAACGTGTTTCTGCCGAAAATAGATATATATCTATCTATATCTATCTATATATCTATATATATATATCTATATATATATATATATATATATATATATATATATGAGAAGAATGATGGAAAGGCATTAAAATGAAGTTTGGGAACGAGTGGCCTTACTTTGTAATTACCCCTTGATAATGAAATGTTACCTTAATACAATAAAGTCAAAAAAACTGACAAGAGCTGGCTGGCAGCTGAAAGCAGAAGCGATCCAGACTGTTGCCCTGGTAACAGAAAAGTTATTCAAATACAGTCATGTCATCTTCTTCTGGAACATTGTCATAAAAGTCTCCAACCCTCGAATTCCAGCCTGAATTTCTTGCGATTCCATTTCCTGTAAAACCATTGGCCCCAATCTGTCATGCCCAGCAATAGAGCTCTCCTTAAATGAGCACTGCTTGTCCATGTAGCCTGCTTGTAGTGCATTGGCAACACAGCTGTCAGTGATTTTATCCCATGAATTCTTCACCCAAGTCACGACCTCTTGCAGGCTAGGCTTCACAAAGATTCCACGCTGATTTCTCTCCATTCTATTTTCAATGTAGTCATTGAATTCCATGCGCAAATGGTCCTTGAATGGCTTGTTTATTGCAATATCAAGAGTCTGGAGATAGGCAGTCATTCCTGCGGGAATCATTATTTGATCTATTCTCTGTGCAAGGAAGTTCTTCATGTCTTTAGTGTGGTGAGTGCTGGCCGAATCCCAAACTAGCAGACCTCTTTCGCCACCTCGCAAAACAAGTGGCAGCATTACATTGACCCGCTTCCTTATAACTGCTGCTTGTGTGCACCAGGCTTTTTCGGTTTCAAGAATGTAAATGCCTGTAACACATTCAATCTTATCTTTCTTGACCTTACTAATGATTACAGATGGGGTTTTCTTTCCATCTAGACGAAATGCAAAAATACAGGTAATACATGCACTTTCGTAACCAGTGGAGGGAATGCAGATTGATGAGGCACCCCATCTGATCAATTGTTGTTTGAGATCCTTAGCCAATAAACACTGCAGTTTCATCCATAGCAATCATGTTGGAGAGCTGTTATTCAGAAAAGTCGATGCCATAAACAAAGGACTTCAATGCAAGTGCACGTTTAATAACTTCAATATCTTCTGGCTTGAATAGTGTTATCGATGATCTTAGAGACTGTTTATATCGCTGAAGGAAGCCATCCAGCCAATGTTGTGATGCTTTGAATTCTTCTGGGGATATTTCTAACTGTGGTGCCATTGTAAGGGCAAATGCTTGAATATCAGCCCTGTGCACAACCAAAGCCTTTGCTCTCCTGTTAGCAATCCATTCACAGATGATGTCTTCCAGCTCAGGAAATAATGGTTGCCGACCTGATCCACACTTGCATTTCTCTCGTCCATCTGTTGACTGAGGTTATCGTACTCTGCTCACCATTTTCGGAGCATTCGGAGATCCAACTTCTTCTCTTTGCTGAAAGCCATCAGATTCTTTCCCCGGGAGTCCTTCACGATTCCTTTCTTGTACTCAACAGAATAGCTCTTTCTTCTTGCACTCATCTTGTCTGGGGGAGTAAACTGAAGACTTACAAGACAGTAGTGGCAACAAAAATGGTGACAGTTAAGAAGACACAACCACACCCGTTCACGATCAAGTGCGCACATTTTACGTGCGTTGTCTGTACTTTGACCAAAGTATACTTGCCAGTGTTTATGGGCCAAGGATCTCAAAAGTCAAGTGCGAGTGAGGATTAGGGTTACTGTAAGAATAGTGGAGGACTCCCGGGGAAAGAATCTTATGACTTTCTGCAAAAAGTTGGGCGTTCGAATGGTCCGAAAATGGTGAGCAGAGTACGATAACCTCAGTCAACAGGTGTCAATAATATCATTTTATAATTCAACACGTCTGTTGTGCGTTGTTGATGATCTTAACTGGGTGTTATTTTTGGGTAGGGCTTATATCATGACCGCCCTATATATATATATATATATATATATATATATATATATATATATATATATATATATATATATATATTATATACATGTACATATACACACACCTTTTTCTTGCGGATATGGGGTGGCTGGGAATGGGGTGGAGAGAGAACTGAAGCAATGCCGAGTACAGTTTGGTCAGATTTAAGATATAAAGCATTATTAGTTCAGGAAAGAAAAGCGCCTACTATAATACTGACTGAAAATTAGTCTTAGAGGTATTTTGGAAGAAATAGTGCCATTTAGCATCCATATTGCAAGCATTATCTAGCTATGTTAAAAAAAAAAAAAAAAGTATCCCTTGAAAGAGCTGTAAAGACAATGACAGCTTTTGATGTTCTTACTAAACACTTTATCTTTAGCCATTACCATGTTATACAGGTGTAAAAACTGCCTCAGAACACAGCATTTTGGTTTAGCATACAGTCCTATGATAATTGCCATGGTTTGAGTTGCCAAAAGATCAGCAAGGATGTTAGATTACTTGAGATGATATTTACGCACAAAGTAAAATTCTCTAGTAAGTGTTCATTTGTTGTGTATAAGGCCTTTCTGTTTTTGTAAGTTGCAAAGCTCAGATTCTCTCAACATCTTTGTGTTTGAGAATTGCACATTCAAAAAGTGCCAGATAATAAAGATAAACACCTAGCCAAGTCCACCTCTCTGTAAAAAAACATGCCTTCTCCATACAATATATCCTACTGGCACTTGACAGCAATCAAAGCACTGACCCAGCCAACACCTACCCTTGTACATCATCAGTGTTCCATAAATATCACATGACACCAAGGCATATTTTTATCCCACAGAAACCTGGGAGGTACTAACATAACAAGATAAATGTACTTTGACCATGGCTTACCTGATATTACCCTGATGCTGTAGCCCCAACCCAGAGCCTTGGCAACGTCAAACACAAAAGAAATGGTATAAAAATCCACATTCTTTACTAAAAAACTCCACAACAGTCCATCAAACGGGTATTGCCAAGACACTAATGACAACCCAAATGAGCTTGGCTATCAAGTCTCTCTTACTGGGCATACTGAACTGTTGTTGGTGTTTGACTATATCCCATTTGCCAACCACAAAACACTTTACCTATTAAACAGTAACAGTTCCCCAGGAAAAGGAAAGTAACTTTCTTCTGCTAGGGGAACATTTCCAGTCAATTTTATGGCCCTGCAACTAGTTCAGTATAGACTTTACAAAACATAACTTGTCACAAATGATTCATTCCTCATCAGGCCAGCTGTTTCAATAATCATCATTCAACTCTTTTCTTTGCCAACAAGGAACAGAGATGGAAGACATTACCATGCTCCCCCACTCCTTAAATAGCCACTGCTTAGGGATAGCAACATTGTAATGTGACATAATTCTTCCTAGGTCTCTTTCTACTCTTGTTATCTCATGACTATTCTGTTCTCTTAAGAAGCATGGCCTCCCACAAGCTGCTTGAGAACACTAACATGGTACTTAATTGACCCTCTCACACTCTCTCTCACCTTACTGTCCTGCTGGACATAATATTCCCAAATGCAATACAAATGCATCCAGCTCTTAAGTTTTTGTAAAAAAAAAGTTGTCTAAGGTTGCATCTCCTGGTATTTAAGCCCCAACTTTGAGAGGGTTTCTGTCTACACACACTGAGCAGAGTGGAGGAGAGGTGTTCACTACAACTCTTAGCTGAGGTATACAAGTATCCTGTTTTTTTTTTTCGATTTATACCGATTATTGTTTCTAGCAATTTATATATAGCACTTTGTATTGCCTGTTGCATAGTTTAGTTTTTGAGTGTATTTTAATGCTATTAACTAATCTGCACGGGTAACTGATTTGTCTGCTGTTAAAAGCATTCTGTAGTGTCTCATTGTTCCTTTATCTGTTTAAAAACTTTCATTTTGTGGCTTTCTGTAGTGCTTACTGTCTGTAGGCTAATAGCTTTAGTATTGTCCCCCCCCCCCATGTTGGTGTCTTGCTGTTATACTTGGTGGCTTTACAGTTGACCGCCCCCTACTGTAAATGTGATCTGGGACACTCCTCCCAGTCTAGTGTCATTAGCTCATTCTACCCAATACAGAGAGAGCATTTGATAAGGCCTTCTGTTTCTCCTTTTCCCTTTCCAAAAAAAAAAAAAAAAGGTTGCACTGCATCTATAGAGAGAGAGAGAGAGACCTCTATATATGTAGACTAGCTACTTATTCTGCTGTGCTACTGCCTCAAATTGTTTTTCAGTTGTGCACTTGCCTTGCTTCATTTAAAAAGTTTTAAATTGCTAATTTTGTAGAGTTTTAATGGCATTTACTGTTTAGGACTACACACTCAAGTGTGTTAGCCTTTTCTGCATTTAGTTACTGTATTATTGCATTGTTTAGCCTGTTTCAACAAAAAAAAAAATGCTATCTTGTTTCCTCGTTTCCCACCTTTCCTAGCCAGTCCATATCCCAGGGCTTTGCTTGTCTCAGGACTTTATTTTCTGTGTTCAGAGCTATCCAGACCTGGCTGTGGTAGGGGGAAGTCCTACTGCTTTCCAGTGGGACTGGTGAGCAATGTACTGCCCATCTAATGCTAGAGGAGTGGTTTCCAGCTCTGAAATTTTAATTTTATTAGCCTTTTTGGGCTGATTTCTATCCCTTTCAACTTTCTGGCTTAAAAACGCGTGTGTTTGCACATTTTTCACATCGTGCAGCACTGCGTGGCTACAGTTAAACTATTGCAGGTGCCAGAAAGTCTGCTGTTCAAATTTTCCCTTAGAACTAGCTGGTTTCTCAGTAGCAGCACTAAAATCCAAACCCATGTGACTAGCACTTGCTCTAGAACCTGCTGGAAAGCACTAGGAAGCCTGAAACTGATACAAGCACTCAGCTCTCCTTGTCAATAAGGAGAAATTAAGGATAGGCACTAAACAGCCTATAATTGCAAAGTACCTTGCAAAGGTAAGGGAAAACAGCTCTTACACTTTACAAAAAAGCACCTAAACAGGCATGTCCAAGGGTCAGCTTCCGGTGATTTCTCCTGTCCACCTGGTGAATCTGGGCATACTGGGGCAATGCAGCAACTGCCTCATGTACACAAACAATCCTCTCCTCCTACCACCGAACACTACAACCTGTGAGAGATGCACTTACATAGCCAAACTGGAAGCAAAGCTCTCTCCGGCCAAGATTGTGTAGACAGTCAAGAGGAGAAGGTTAACACCTGCATTACACCTCAAGCAACTCATAGCCCTTCAAAACCCACACCATCAACACCCACACACAGCAACACTAAGCCCACATATGCAGAGGCCCTTAACATTAACCTGCCCAAGCAACAAGGACCTCCGAAGCCGAAACACAAACACCAGTCATAACCAAAGTGACACACAGCTCACAACACCAGTGTGCCACCCAACAACAGCCCCTAAGGCAAGACAATGTAACCAACACTTTAGTCATAGGTGACTCTATAGTCAGGCACATCGATGTCCCACTCACCAGGCAGAACAAGGAGAAAATTACTGTCAGCTGCCTGTCGGGTGCCAGGATCCGCCACATAACGCTTGCACTCAAGTCACTCCACAAGTACAAATACGACTGTCACTGTCCATGCTGAAGTGAATGACTTGAGACGCATCTCCCTGGACTACATGAAAAGAGACCTGGAACAGCTCTTGGATCATGTGACCAATGCAGGTATGACCCTAGCCCTGAGTAGCATCCTGCCTTCGCCCAGAATGATACCACAGTATAAAGACAAAATGATTGACTTCAACAATTGGCTAAGCTTCTGGTGTCACTCAAAGGGGATCCAGTATTTGTCTGCCTGGGAAGACATGATCGACAAACCATGATGCTTTGCCAGAGATGGTCTGCACCTGTCACCCCTGGGATTCAGGTTACTGGCTAAAGCTCTTGCCAGCCCATAGTGCCTTTTTTAGGCAAGGTTCAAAGGATAAAACCACCACCGTAACAGATACAAGCATGCAAGATCTGATGGTAATGCTAATCAATGCTAGAAATCTAAACCTCAAAATGCACTCTCTCGAGGCACTCCTAAAAATGGAGAACATCGATATCTGTGCAGTAACTGAGACCTGGTTCAAGGCTCCAGAGAGCACCACTGCAATACTAGGCTACAATTCTTACCACACTTTTCGGCCACAAAACGAAGACCGAAACACTAAAGGTGGAGAAGTGTCCATATTCACCAAGGATATTCACACCTCCAGGCTAGTTGCCCAACACAAAGCATCTGAAATTCTCCAGGTGCAACTAACACTAGGTAAAGACTGCAATACAAATTGTAGCTTGCTACAGATCCCCCACCATGCCCCAAGATTCTCACTACACCTTTCTAAACATACTGGAAAATATTAAGATACAACCAAACACCCTAATACTGGGCGATTTCAACTACCCTGCCATTAACTGGGAAAACTACTTGGGTACAAACTCCTTTTCCTAACAGTTCTTGGAGTTCATAAATTCCAGCGCCCTGGATCAACTAATCCATTGTCCCACCAGGGGCTCCAATATCCTAGACCTGGTCATTACCAACATGGGAGATAGATGCTCCACACCAGTGGTCACCCCCTCATTGGTCAGGTATGACCATAAGCAAATCACCCTTGACATCCACATCCCACCCCCACCCCCCAGTAAGGAAACCTCCTTAAAAAACTTCTCCAAAGCCAACTTCATGCTACTGAAGTCAGAAGTGACAAACTTTACAACACCCACGCAGATGGGATCTGGAAGTTCGACTGCAGAATCCTACACTAAGGCACTGTAAGAGCACATCCACTCTTGCATGAATCGTGCCATCCCAAATAGAACCAAGATGCCCTTCTCCAAAAAAAGGAAGCCAATCTGGTGGTCCCCTGCTATAAACAAACTATACAACAGAAAGAAGAAACTGTTGCAGAAAAGAGGAAAATCCCAGGATGCAAAAAACTCCCTCACCAGCCGCAGTAAGAAGCGGAGATCCCTCATAAAATCCTCAAAAGCTAGTTACGAAAATAAAATTGCCAAAGATTTCAAAGACAACCACAAGGCATTCTATAGTTATGTCAAGAATCTAAATGGCAATGCTCAGATCTGCTCTGAGCTACAACAAAATGGCATTAAATATACTGTTCCCATGGATATTGCCAATATCCTGGCAGATCGATTTAGTGCCAACTTCACCCCCTCTCACCCTGTAAAATGCCCACCTCAATACCAAAAGACTGCCAAATTCCGATAATCACGGCCACACAGGTAGAAACCGCGCTCTCCAAAGCTAAGAATACAGCATCCATGGGACCAGATGACATCCCAGGCTGTGTACTACATGAACTACAAAATGAACTGGCACCTCACCTAAGTGTCATGTTTAATCATAGCCTCACCTCAGGCTTCGTGCCCACTGAGTGGCGCATAGCTACAGTTATCACGCTCCACAAGGGAGGATCCTCCTTGGATCCCAGGAACTACCATCCCATCAGTCTGACAAGCCTGATCTGCAAGGGCATGGAACGCATTATCATGGAACTTATAAACAAAGACACTGGCAACCTTCAAACACTGGACCCCACCCAGTTTGGGTTTGTGAAGGGCCGATCTTGTCTCCTGAATCTGATTGACTTCTTTGAAACAGTCTCCAGAGCTGTGGAGGAGGGTAAGGCGGTCTACACAGCCTATCTGGACCTCGCCAAGGCCTTCGACACCATCCCATACTCTGGAATCATAGATAAACTTACTAAGCTGGGCATAAATCCCTACGTCACTCGATGGGTTGCCAAACTGGCTTACTGACAGAACCCAGACTGTAAAAGTAGCCGACTCCACATCCAGCTCCAGACAAGTGACAAGTGGAGTACCTCAGGGTTCAGTCCTGGGACCACTCTTGTTTGGCATCTACTTCTCTGAAGTACAGGCCAACACTAAGGGACTCTGGCTAACAAAGTTCGCAGATGACTGCAAATTGATAGCCATTATTGAATCCCCAAATAATGTGGATATTCTACAAAAAGGCCTTACTGAAACAGATGCCTGGTGCCAGAGCCATGGGCTCAAGCTTAATGCTAAGAAATGTACAGTTATCCCCTTTGGAAAAAAACACGTACCCATAAATTAATAAATTACCACATAGGTGGCAGGACACTAAACACTGAAAGTGTGATGAGAGACTTAGGGACACAGGTGGACAGTGGTCTCACTTTCGATAACCACATCGCCACAACAGTCAGGAAATCCTTATGTTTCATACCTCATCACGAAGGGCTTTTCATCCAGAAAAAAGGAGGTCATTGTCCCACTGTATTCATCCCTCATTAGACCCATTGCAGAGTATAATGCCCCGTTTGGTATGTACCTCACAAGACATCTGCAACAGCTGGAAAGGCCACAGAAATACCTCACTAAAAGAATCACAGGCCTAAAGCAGATGCCATATGCGGACCGTCTAAAAAAAACTCCAGCTATACTCAGTGGCATATCGTCTACTCTGAAGCGATCTCTGCTTTACATACAAGGCCATGTCAAACCCTGTTGGACATGCTCCACTTAAAGAAATCCCAATCCCACAGAGCCACATGCTCCAGGGATCTAAACCTTGTCATCACAATGGACAAAACATGCTGGAGGGATAGGCTCCTGACCCAGAGACTCCCCATACTCTAGAATAGACTGCCCATACATGTCAAGCAGAGCGCCTCATTGGCCCTCTTCAAAAGGAAACTTGATGATTGGATGGGAGATAGGAAATTCACCCCGGGGATCATGTCAGTCGCCCTGCTAGAGAGGGGTTGAGAGAAGTAAATATTGTGGGAAGAAATATCCAGGGAATTGTTATGGCTAGGCTTGGATAGGCCCTAGGGCCGATAGCCTAGTACCAACCTATAAGTGAGATCTTACAACCTTTTGCAAGCACTGCCTCAACTTAAACCTGCCATTTACAAATGAAATACTACTCTTGCTTACATTTAGCTATTACTTCTCTTTACTGGGTATCAAAGAATAGTGCCTGACAGAATAAAGACCATATACTGTCCCTTCTATTTACCAACTTTTTTCATAAATGCATTGCCTATTCTGTCTCAGTCCTTATAAACAGGTCAATCCAGGCATCCCACATTCCCCTCTCTGGAAAAAGTCACACATTATCCCTGTGTACAAAGGAGGAAATTCAACAGACATTAATAACTTTAGATCCATAACAATCTCATCTCCCTTCACCAAAATACTTGAAAAATATATTGAAAAGCAAGAACCCCTCTCTCCCCTATACAATGTGGCTTCCATCCTTCCCATATAGGTGCTGTCAATAAAGCTAGAGATAATGGCAAACTAGTCTTTATTTCTAGACTTGTATAAAGCCTTTGACACAGTTTGTCACAGCAAACCTCTACTTCAAAATGTCCTCACTAGGTCTTTCTCAGCCCACCCTTCTGTGGTTCAAAAGCTACTTGTCCAACAGGTATCTGTCAGTAAAATGGTACTCCACTATCTCTCCTTACCTCCAAGTCACCACTGGTGTACCACAAAGGCTCCTGGTCACTCCCTTTTAACATTTTCATGAAATCCTCTACAATTCCACACAGCAGCCTACCTCAATACAATACACAAATGATTATACTCTCATTTGCACATCTGACAACATGGTACACCACCAAAAAATTACCGAGGAAGCTTTAATAGTCTAACTCACAACCATGTTCAAACTCAAAAAAGACCAAACTTCTACTTTTCTTCCCCAAATCCCTTTCTTGTGGAAAAAAAAACAAAATTTAAAATCCTCTCTCTTGATAATAGAACTATTGAGGTCTCTTCTCATAGTAAACTATTGGGGGTGATAGTGGATGATAATCTTACATTTGACCTGCATAAACAAAATTGCACAAGAAAAACTCTTCAAATCCAGGGATGCTTCACAGAGCCAAAAATGCTCTCACTGATTCAACTAAAACTACATTTGCCACTATGCATCTCCTTACCGCTCTTCTTTATGGCACTCCTATCCTTACTAGCAATCCCATAACAAGGCTTCTAAATTTACAGCACACAGCCCTTTCAGAACCCACCACTGTATAGCACTGAAAATACTTCTTGATTAGCACTATCACATCAAGTAACATATGCATAACTTATCACCTATAAAAATTATCACCTGTCCAGCACTAAAAATAACATTCTGCACAACTATGCTCCCAGTTGGTCATGACAAACCAGTGACCAAAAACTCCTGTCTACAAACCTAGCAAATCTGCTGGGCACTGTCTGTACTTCTACAAGGTTGCCAAGACCTGGAACTCCTTCCCTGTATTCATCAGGTCTATAGTCTCCCATCTTTCCAAACCACTCCGAAAGACTTCCTAGCCAATACCTGGGGCTGTTCTTGCTCAAAACCAGGATAAACTATATCCCTAAATGTGAACAAGTATATTTTCATTCCTTATACCTCCTTACGCTCTCTCTTTTTCACTTACTTCCTTACCGCTCATTCTCTTCTATGATTTCTCTCTAAATATACTTGAAGCCTGCTTTTCTCCTGGCTTCATATTGCAATTCCTGTTTGTATTAGACTAACTTCAATTTCTCTACAAACTGTCTAAACTTCCTCTAAATATTAAATGATGGTCATATACCTTTATCAATTCATAACCAATGTTTTTATATTATGTCTTATTTGAACTGCAGATGTTCTCGTTTTATTTTTGAAGACTACATAATTATGGTTTTTAAAATGTTTTATAAAAATTTGGAGCTTTTCTCCGCGGGCCTCTGGTGAAAATGGGCTTCTACCCAGTCCAACTTTCCCAGTAATCAGCTGTCAATAAATAATTAAATACATTTGTGCAGTTGAATTTTTACAGTACTTAAAAGCTAAAGTATCTCACAGTGTAACATCCACATGCAATATGACAATAAAACAAAATAGTCTTACTTATAATTAACTATTACTTTTCAGCATCTAGTATGACACAATAGTGCCCATCACAAAATCAAGATCACAATGCTATATGCTGTTTCCATAGTCATCTTTTTTCTACTTTTTACAAGTGCATTTGCAGAACAGAATTAACAGAACATAAAAATACTAATTTATTCCGTAGTACAATAAAGCTTCCCTGCAAACACTGCATCAAATGATAACTGTAATCAAGTAAAACAACCAAAATATTCCTTTTGCCATATTTGGCTCATACTACTATCATGTAATGCAAACAAGGCTCAAAATATTATTCTTTCGTACATTTGACTATTATTGGTCACTACTGGGCATCAGACAATTATGTTCACCATAGAATCAAGACTGTACTGCTATATGGTGCTACTGCATGATCACTTATCACAAGCTCAGCTTCCAAATGCCAAGATTTTACAGCATATTGTAACATCCACATGCAAATGCTGCATTAAATAATATTCATAATAATGTGAAATAAAGGGAATTATTCCTTTTGCCTACACTTGGCTATTACTTTTCATTTAGGGAGTATCTCATTATGTTGTTGTGTCTTTCGGCTTTTCCTGGTTAGGGGTTGCCACAGCGGAACTCCGGTCCGCTAATGATTGGCAGTTGATTTTTACGTACCGAGTTGCCAGCCCTGATGCACAACCTTCAACGAAGGTACGCCCATTCACGCATGTCTCCACGCAGAAGACGCTCTAGCTGAGAGTCGAACCGGACAGCGTCTTACTGTGAGGCGAAAACGCTACCGCAGCACCACCACTGCGGATATAAAGTATCTCATACTGCTTGTTAAATAGCTGACATGACAGCAATCACAGGGTAGCAACACAGTCTGTTGATAAAAATTCAATTACATTTTTGACAAGCATTGACAGAAGCTAGAAAGTGTAAATTTACACAACAGCATGGTCAAAAATGATCGTGGTTGCAGGGAAAAGCAAACTGCTGCAGATAAAATTCAATCACATTGCTTTTCAAAAGCACTGACACAAATACTGGCATACAAATGAAACTGGTTTTACAAACCAAACTGGCATAAAAGAAATGACTGCAATACATCTTGGCTCCACAGGACAGACAGACGAAGCGTTGAATATAAACAAGATGGCCGGAGATCAACCAGCACCTCAGGAGGTGGAGGAGATCAGGAAGGTGGGGGTAGCACGGCCAGTGTCAGCTCACCTATTCTGGGGAGAGGTGGTCCAACTCATTACATTATCAGTAACTAAGGGATTGGGAGGTGCATAGTACACAGCTTAATGTGTGAGGATGTATGCTTAAATACTGCAAAGCTGCATTTATATGGTAGAGTTCAAGCAGAACATAAAGAAATGTGAACACCTACATGGGAAGGTGCTGAAGGCTCTCATGATAGCATGTATTAGCTTGCAGATGGGAAAGGGGTTAAGGCCAAAAATGAGAACCCCCCAAACCCCTGAGGCACAGATTGACCAAGCTTTGACAGCAACCCAGATGACCAGTGTTTGATTAGCAGCAGAGAAGATAGATGAGGTAGGCCAGGAAGGATGAGACTGAGCCCAACTGCCGGCTCACCCATCTTGGGGAGAGGCAGGTAACTACAGTTAACCACTTCAGTGACAGCTATTATAAACGCTGAGTGATGCACCCATGAAGTATGAACCTAGTGAGCTCATGCTATCATAAGCTTTTCTGCCTAGGCCTACACTGATTTTTTTTCTGATTAAACCCAGTTGGACAAACCCAGCAAATAAAAGCAAAGTAGAGAAATATGTTTGCAGGTTCATAGGAGGTTAGTAGGCTAATGGCCCTAGAGCCCTTACAAGCCTAGCCATATTTATCCCGAGTTGCCCCAATTGTCAGTAGTTAAATGAGTGAAGTTCAAAGAGAGAAGAGTCTATGGTAGTTAATACAGACTTCCTCTGTCCAGTAGGGATATGGGAGCCATCCCAAGCATGCATTTGCGGTCACCCATCCATTGATCTAGGCTGCATATTAAGAGGATCAGCGAGGTGCTCTACTTCACATGAATTGGAAGCTTGTTCCAGAGAGGTGGAGGTCTCTGGTAGATATATGTATCTCACAAGTATGACCTGATCATGTCAGAGGCTAGGTTAACATCCCTGGAGTGAGTGACCCTCTTGCAGTTTGATTTATAACAGTGCAACATTTCCAATAGAGCTGGGTCAGAGACTGCCCTGTAAGCCAAACACAGGTAACCCCATGGCAACCTGCAGGAGACAGAATACAGTGATAGGGATTTCATTTTTGCTGCACAAGACTTGTTTTGTGCACCCTGTAATTTCTTGCTGAAAAACTTCTGTGGTCTCTCTAATTGTTGCACGTAGCTGGTCACATACATGCAAAAGGGAGTACTGTACTCAGTTACTGGTCTGTTAAGGGCAGAGTACAATGGAATTAGAAAATCCTTAGATCTAGATGTAATGCCTTTACTTTAAAATGTGCTACACAGAAGGATTTCCTTACTACTGTGGATACAAAGTGGTCAAAGTTCAGACTGCTATCAACCCGAATACCCAGATCATGTATCACTGGGTCTACACTTTGGACAAAGCTGACAACCCTGCTAATTACATTATAGACAGCACCCCCAAGGGAATAATAATGCAATTTTTTTGCATTTGGCCTTAATCTGTGTCTTTAGCACCAATTGTTTGTCTGCATGAACCTTGTCTGCAGCATATTAATCATTGGGGGACTCAATGATTGCTCCCAATTTGCAATAGTCAGTGAACTTGGTCAGCCACAGGCCGTCCAAGTTTGCCGGGACTTCTGAGGAATAAATCTAGAAGTAAGAGGCCCAGCAGAGAACCCTGTGGTACACCACTGGTGAATGGTCTTTTGCTAGAGGTGAAGTCACCCACTTTGATAGTGTACGTCCTGTCGGTGAGCCAGTTGGCTACTCATCTGGTAATGTATGGGTTAATTCAAAACTTGGAGAGTTTCTATATATTCGAGTGGGGGGGGGTTGTCAAATGCCTCAGCTAGGTCAAGAAAGGTGGTATGCACGGTCTTGACCTTGTCTAGGGCTTTGGTGACTATCTCGAAGTCAGCCATATTTAACTTGCATGATCTACCCTTAACAAATCAACCTGGGTTGTGTCCAAAGATTGGAGATTACCTACGTCTATCTTAATAAGGTCCATAAGGATTTTTTTCCATGGCCTTCTAGATGAGGCTAGTCCAGCTTATGAGCCTATAATTCCCAGGATCAGTTGATGATCCCCCTTAGTGCAGAGGGATTACTGTTGCTGTCCTCCATTCCGCTTGAACATAGCTTGTTCGCAGGCTGTGGTTAAACAGGGATCAAAGTGTGTCTGCTAAGTCACGTTTTAAGTTGTTTAAAGTACAACCTGAGATGTTGTCCGGTCCTACTGATAGTGCATTTTTGGCCTTGGACAGCACCAAGATCAGCTGCCCAACAGGTTGAAGAGTGGTGGCAGGTGTACTTTGGGGGATGACTAGTGGGCATGAGGGGGTGAAGTTTGCTCCAAATCTGTCAACTAGGAGATTGGCTATTACCTCCACTTGATTATGTGTGGTGCCATCTACAACCATTTCAGCACATAGCTGGGTATTCCCTTTTAGATTTCAAAACGTAGTTAAAAGAATGCCTTGTGATTATCTTTAGCTATTTTTGCTTTGTAAATAGCTTTGGAGAACTTGAAAATATCTCCAGCTTAAAAAAACAAATTAGAGAGGTGCTTCTTCCTCTGCTGAGCCAGCTCTCTCCTGGTTCTTGGACATTAGTTTCTCTGTCTTGTTGTACAGCCTGTTTATACTAGGGATCCAACAAGGGTAGTTTTTTTTTTCTCAGAAAGACCTGGTTTTAATCTGGTCAGGTACAGCAGATTCTACTCAAGTCCTTAAGTGGTTATACAGGGCACTGGTGTACACCTCTGTATAGCAGTCTGCGTTATTTGCATTCAATGGGGTTTTGAAACTTCTTATGCCATCACTTAGTAAGAGGTGATGTGTATTTGAAAAATTAAGTGATTTTGAGCTTGATGGGGTATCTGGTCTTATAATTACATCGATCAAGACTGATTTATGGTCTGATCTTACCCAGAAGGACATCACACCTGGGAGGGCGGGTGCAATGCTCTCTCATGTTAGTGAGTACTATGTCCAGGATATTTAAGCCTCTTGTGGGTGTGCTGACTAGCTGTTCAAGAGTATTTGTACTGACAGTCAATTTTTTTTCTAATGAGATTATGTTCTCCCATTTTGTTTACCTAGCAATAGCAAATTATTTCCCAGAGAGTAAAATTTAGACAGCAATGAAATTTATTATTTTCTCTACTCTTCCCCAATAGACTTAGTCTCACCCACATTTGAGCACTGTCACAAAAAATACTCAAAATATTTCACAGTATTTATTCACGGTGAAAATGTCATTTACTGCATCATCTAAATTTCTCCAGATCATACTAACAGATTGTTTAAATATCTCTCAGAACATGATAGCAATAAAATACTAAATGATTTTCCCCACGGAATTTCAACTTAATTAAACAGCCATGAAATGTGATTTAAATATGGTTTTAAAAGGATCAATTCTGAAGTCAAGTAGTCTACAAGTCAATAATTTGGGTATAGGATACTGGGATGATTAATTTTTTTCTTAATCAGCACAGACCCGTAAATCCATGTTTATCAAATGAATAAACAAACATATAACAGCATCTCTACAGATGTCAGGGAATGCTAAACCTCCGCATGCCAGGGAGGCAGCAGATATCTGCCATGGAATAAGTGGCAAGTTCTCAATCCAAAGAAATTTAGCTACTCTTTTCACTTTGGAAAGCCAGTGAATTGTTTGATGCTATTAGAAGATTTTTGCAAAGGGAAGGATATCAAGGGTACAAACAAAATTTTTTAACTACATTTAGTCTCCCTAATAAGTCTCCCTAATAAGAAAAAAAATTATGTATTTTTTTCAGTATATTAGCTATTTCTCCAAATAAAAATTGTATGCAAGATCTACAGTGCTTCCATTATATGAAGTAACATTAATACCCAAAAAACTGAATGAGCTAACCAATGGAATATTAACAGAAGAATCATCCATATTCTTAGCTTTATTAAGTGATATTCTTTCTGATACATCACAATTAACATAACCTGCAAAATTTTGAGTTACAAGTAGTGACATTAACTTATTCAATATCTTGCATGTAGTTTTTGGATAACAGTAATATGAAATCAGCATAAGCCAGCAAAGGAGACGTGGCTTTACATAGTTTATGATTTAACATACAGAAGTTGTTGTTGTTGCATCTTTTGGCTTTTCCTGGTTAGGGGTCGCCACAGCAGAACTCCGGTCCACTAATGATTGGCATTTGATTTTTACGTACCAAGTTGCCAGCCCTGACGCACAATCTTCAACGAGGGAACACCCATTCACGCATGTCTCCACGCAGAAGACGCTCTAGCTGAGAGTCGAAACAAACAGCGTCTTGCTGTGAGGCGACAACGCTACCGCAGCACCAAGTACATTTTAGAAATTAAGTGATTAAATGGCTATATTACAAACAAATGTAATAAGGGACATCCCTGTCTAACACCCAAATAAATTGAAAAGGGGGATTTTAGTTTTGTTTTGATTTTTATTTCTGAATCTCTACACAGGTTTTGAATCATAGTTATTGAAGAATAAGCAATTGAACAAATAGGACTTAACCGGCATAATCACTATCACTGTAATCAAAAGCCTTAGACACATAGAGTTTTATTAAATTTCTAATCTCATTTTGATACTTCTGTGAAGTGAATTTCAATATTTTTGCCTATAAGTTTTTTTATTTGCAAAATATATGTTTTTCTTTGGACAAATTCCAGACTGAGATGGAAAAAATACTGAATCTAATTTCTTAATTTTCAACTTATCACAGTAACGATAATTTTATAATCGATATTAAAACTGAGATTGGTCTATAATTATGTGGTTTCATTCTTCTTTCTTCATTTAAAATCAGCATTACTTGCACTTAATTTGTGGAAACTGAAATACACCCAATAGTAATGGTCATGAATTGATGGCACTTTGATGCAAATTCTTTGATAAAGTATTAGTAAAATTCTACATCTGGACCTAGTACCTGTTTTTTCTTTAAATGATAGTCAATCTGCTTCAGAAATTTCTAAGGTTATTTGTGGTATATCACTGATGAAAGCTATAAGCTGAAACCGGTCTGGTTTTCTTAATAAATCTTCACTCTCTCAAGGTGCTGGCTTCCTTTTTGTATTATTTGTGGTAAACCTTTTAACCATACCTTTTATTCTTCTGCATTTATTCCATCCTTTATTCTAGATTTTTTTTAAATATTCATTTATAGCATGTTATATTACTTGTGGACCATATATCAAGTTTCGATCATCTTTTAAATGTAGTCTTAGATATATAGATTTATAAGCATGGCATTGAGATTATAGAAGTTCACCTTCCTTATTATGTTGATAAAAAAATTGTTCTTAAAAGTCTACATTTCCTCTATATATAATTTGTCTAAGGTGTATCTTTTGTTTCGGGCTGGAATATATTTTTCATACGTTACAGCTAAAAATAGGTAATTGTTGGTCTAGGATATTCATGTTTCTCTTACTGGTTAAAAATGAAATAAATCCAGAATGCTTTACAGGTGAATATAATGTTGCCTAAAAAGCATCTCATGTCCACCTAAAAATGCTGAATAATCACTATTTTGGTTACAACATTCAGTTATACAAAATCTTGTCCTAGTTATAAAATTCTCTACTTCAAACCAATTTAGAAACATCCTTTTTCAGACATCATTTGTTGTTTTATAATATATTAGGCTTAGAGCAATTAAGAAATTATCAGACCGTACTGTATATACAGGTAGTAAAGAGAAAGTCAAAAAATTAATTTTGGGAAGAAAAAAAACATCAGCTCTATAACTCAATTTGGCTCTGTGAGAAACACGATTAAATGTCATATTTGCAGGGAACTTAATACATCACACATCAAATAACTTTTCTTCCTGTAAAAATTATGAGGAAAAAGAGTGGTGTCTGTTGAACAGGATGTTGATTTAGGTGTAAAATATATATCTAAATTATGGCATTCCAACCATCCTAGTAATCTGAAAACAGTTTTACTTGGGGAAATGTTGAATTATTCCTAAACAGATTGACAGCAAGTGAGAAAACTTTTTTTCATTATTGCAAGAAAGAAAACACTGTCTGTTCACTGCAAGAAATGCCTCTACTTTACTATTCATAAAGTCATTACTATTCAAAAAGCAATGCCCTTTCTCAGAGGTACATATTTTGCTACAGCAGATATTTATTTGCTTGTGTGTGTGTATGTACGTGTGTGTGTGTGTGTGTGTGTGTGTGTGTGTATGTACGTGTGTGTGTGTGTGTGTATGTACGTGTGTGTGTGTGTATATATATATATATATATATATATATATATATATATATATATATATATATATATATATATATATATATAGAGAGAGAGAGAGAGAGAGTGTGTATTTTATTTGGGTGGGGCACAGTAGTGCAATGGTTGGCATTGTCACCTCACAGCAAGAGGTTCTCCAGTTCAATTCTCTGCTGGGGTGCCTTTTGTGTGGAGTCTGCATGTCCTCCTACCTGCGTTCGTGTGGGTTTCCTCCCACATTCCAAAAACGTGCCTGGAGCACTTCGCCCTTGGGCCTTCGTTGACAATAGACAGCTATTGTCATGTAACGACACATACACTTTGGAAAGTGCGTTCACATGAACAACTTGTTCTAGTATCTACTTTCTATGCATGTCACAGCAATATGTGAAGGTTGTGCTCAGTGTTTGCAGTTTGTCCCATTTTTTCCATATGGATCTAACCAGCTGTCTTGTTGTAAGGGGTTGAGAGATATGTTGGTGGCCATAAGACAGGTAGACTGCTGCAAGGGGATGTATACACACACACACACACACATGACCTGCCCTTGCTGATAGCAGAACCAAAACCTGAACCTGCCTAGTTGTACAAAAGAAACTGCTGTATACATAACACAAACACCACACAGCTACTATAGTGTTGCAGTGTCTGCACTTCTACTCAAGTGGGCGGTAATTGCAAGGGCTGTTAGGATTGCCAATGGTGGGTTCACAGGCCCTTAAACATAGTATAACCATCTGAAACACAGACACAGCTGCATGGGGACATGCAATTGAAACACACATGCACAAAGAGTTGACACTTTTCCTATTATATGACCTACTTCTCTAGTTATGTACAATACAGACTGATAGGACTATTGCATGCACCACAGTGCCTTTGCATTAGAAAATGTGCGACTGTGCTTGTAATGCGGATGCCATCAACTGGCTCCTTAAAGAAATGCCATGGGGAGGGGGTCAAAAGGCCTTAAAATGGTATCACCAATACACACAACAGCCACAGGGGAATTGCTTCACACAAAACACACACAGTAGTATAGCTGGCTGTATTGAGATTCAAACACCTACCTATTTACATGTACGTACTACAGTGCTGCCTATTATCACACCCACCACAATGCTTATAGGGCCGATAAATGTCCAAAGGTACATCTAAGGTGAATGACTTCAGCAGCCCTTGTAAATTAGAGTGATGGGAAGTGTACTGGGTGGAACAGGCCTCAAAATGGTATAACCAACCCACACAAAGGATATGGTTCTCACCCACACACATGCAGCATCACAGTTGTCAGTATTGAGATTAGAACCCTACATATCTAGTCATTTGTACTACAGTGTTACGCAGTTATTGCACATGCCACGGAGCTTATAAGGCTAAAGAGCGTCCAAAGGTACATCTAAGGTGAATGACATCACAAGGTCTTCTACAGTAGGGCAATGGGCAGTGTACTGGGTGGGAGAGGTTTCAACATACTTTCACCTACACACACACAAACACACATTTGCCAGGACTGAAGGACTGAGATAAGAAACCCTACCTATCGAGTTATTTGTACTACAGTGTAATGCAGTTATTGCACGTGCCACACAGCTTATAAAGGCTGAAGAGTGCCCAAAGGCACATTTAAGATGAATGTCTTCAGCAGCTCTTGTAAAGTGGGGTGTTGGGAAGTGTACTGGGTGGGAAAGGCCTCAAACTACTTTCACCTACACACACACTTGCCAGGATTGAGATTAGAACCCCTACCTATCTACTTATTTGCACTACAGTGTTACAGAGTTATTGCATGTGCCACTGAGCTTATAGGGCTGATGAGTGTCCAAAGGTACTGCTAATGACATCAGCAGATCTTGTAAAGTACGGCAATGGGAAGTGTACTGGGTGGGAAAGGCCTCATATTACTTTAACCTATACACACACACACACACACACACACACACACACACACACACACACACACACACACACACACACACACACACGTGATGTGATATTACAACCCCTACCTCACTAGTATTACATAATGGAGCTCACCTTCATGCTGGCACATGCAACTGGTTACAACTGGTATGCAATTGTCTGCAGCAGGACATTAATCTATGCCTTTCAGGGTGTCCCTGTCTATGACTCACTCTGTCTCCCTATTTCTCTCTCTTCCCCATGTCTGTGTGTGTGTATGCTTGAAATAATGTTATATGTTGCCCTTATGTATGTCTGGGTATTACACGCAACAGATGCAGATATATCACATATGGGTCACCTTCAGATAGCTGAGGGTCACCCTGTGTGATGGGTGTGGGTGGAGACAGTTAAGGTGTACATAGCTGTCTGTATGCAAAGACATATATGCACAATACAGTTATATAGTCCGATGTGGCTTTAGACATGGACTGCAATTCTCCAAGTGTAGGAGCATGCCCAGTATGACCTTCTACAGTTAAGAGTGGGACTCCATTCCAGAGATAGATGTACTCCGGTCTGGGGTTTTGTACGCCACAGCCATACAGCTCAACCTGTTAGTGCAAGAAATCTGGAGACAGCCTGCCAAAATGAGGGGGCAATGGTCCAAACATAGGGAGATGCTGTAAATATTGCTCTTACAAATGTAGAAAGTTGCTAGAGTAACACAGTTTGTTTTAGCAGACATTTTATTGACATATATGACATCTGAACACTGAAGTCTATTGTGTCATTACTTACTGACAGAAATCCTCAGGTCATCACAGTGATTTACCTGAGAAATACAAATTGTATGATGCACAGACCAAACTTATGAGCCAAACTATTGATATCCTTGCCCAATCCGGCCAGATGAGAGGTCTGGTTATAGCAGATTGGCTGATGAAACTGTGTAAACAGTCCAGCATCTCAGTGATATACTGGCTGGGGATCTCCTGCTTGTGTGGTATTCTTCTTAACTGAAAAGTCATATCCTGGTGTGGGGTACAAAGTGCAGTCAACTGAGCAGAGATGTCCACAATATGTGTGGTATATTCCAAATAGCACTGTGATTTCCAGGTATGTCAGTAGCAGAGCAGTTTAAAGTAATGCGGTGAACCACTGACAGACATTGGTTATAGATTCATAGGTAGGTAACTAGGCTATCTTCCCTAGGGCATTTATAAGCCTAGCCAGAATGTGTTGGCTTTCACCTCCCTTTTAGATTTGATTACATTCCTAAGCCTCTGTCCAGCAGGGCCATAGAAGTGATCCCAGGAGTAAATTTACAATTTCCCATCCACTCGTCAAGATTTCTCTTGAAGAGGGTCAGTGAGGGGCCATGCCTAACATGGATTGGGATTCTATTCCAGAGCAAGGGAAGCCTCTGGGATATGAATCTATCCCTCCAGCATGCCCTATTTATTGTTGTGCTGAGGTTTAAATCCCTGGAACGTGTAGCTCTAAGGGATTTGGTTTTCTTGAGGTGGAGCATGTCCATTAATTCCGGGTTAAACATGGCCTTGTACGTCAGGCAGAGATCACGTCGGAGTAGGCGGTAAGCAACTGAGTAGAGCTGGAGTTTCTTTAGTCGAGCTGCATAGGGCATCTGTTTGAGGCCCATGATCCTCTTCGTGAGGTACTTCTGGGGTCTTTCCAGCTGTTGCAGGTGTCAGGTAAGGTACATCCCACATGGGGCACTGTACTCTATTATGGGCCTGATGAGCGATGAGTAGAGGGGCACAAGGACCTCTCGACCTAGATGTGAACCCTTTCGTGATTAGGTGGGCTATATAGAAGGTTTTTCCTTACCACTTTGGCAACGTGATTATCAAAGGAGAGGTTGCTATCTACTTGGGTCCCCAGATCCCTAATTACATCTTCTGTACTTAGTGGATTACCACCTATGTGGTAGTTCGTGGGCACTTTGTTTTTCCCAAAGGGGATAACTATGCACTTTTTGGCATTTAGCTTGGAGGCTATGGTTCTGACACCAGAAGAGTCTTACAGAGACGAATACCTGGAGGATGTCTGTCAGCTGGAGAGCCGATTATGGCTCTCAGTTTGCAATCATCTACAAACTTGGTCAGCCATAGTCCTCCCGTGCTTGCCTGTACCTCAGAAAAGTATATACAGAACAAGAGGGGCCACAGGACTGAGCCCTGTGGGACGCCACTTGTAAGGCACTCGCAGCTCTGACCATGTGAGTTCTATCCATGAGCCAGTTTGCAACCCATCTCGTGACATAGAGGTTAATGTTCACACTGGTAAGCTTATCTATAATGCCAGAGTGGGGTATTGTGTCTAAGGCTTTTGCGAGGTCTAGGTAGGCTGTGTGGACTAGTCTATGGCCTTGGTAACTGTTTCAAAGAAGTCTACTAGGTTTAAGAGGCAAGATCTGCCTTTAACAAAGCCGAATTGGGTAGGGTCCAGTGTCTGGAGGTTCCCAATGTCTTTGTTTATGAGATCCATGATGATGCGCTCCATAGCCTTGCAGACCAGGCTAGTCAGGCTTATAGGGCGATAGTTCCCGGGATCCGTTGTGGCGCCACCTTTGTGGAGCGGGATAACTGTTGCTGTATGCCATTCTTTGGGTACATATCCTGTAGTAAGGCTGAGTTTGAACAGTGAATTTATGTGAGGGTTTAGTTCTTTTTGGAGCTCGTGTAAGACGCAGCCTGGGATACCATCCGGTCCCATTGATGCTGTGTTTTTGGCTTTGGAGAGGGCTGTTTTCACCCGTGTGTCTGTGATGTCTGGGGGTCTACATTCTTCTGGGATGGACACGGGCCCTTTTGGGGGTGGGGGGGGGTAAAGTTTGCACTGAACCTATCAGCCAGGATGTTGGCAATGTCAGTGTGTGCAGTGTATTTTTTGCCATTTTGCACCAGCTTAGAGCAGATCTGAGAGTTGCCACCTAGATTCTTGACATATCTAAAGAAGCCCTTGCGATTATCTTTAGAGTCTTTGGCGATTTTCTTTCAAAGCTGGCCTTGGATGATTTTATGTTTATGAGGCATTGTAGTTTCTTGCTAATACTGATCAGGGATGCCTTCCCTTTTTGGGATTTTGCTCTATCACATAATAGTTTCCTCCTTCTGTTGTATAGCTTATTTATGGCCGGGGTCCACCAGACTGGTCTCCTCTTTTTAGAGGAGTGAGTCTTGGTTTTACTAGGGATGGCTCGATCCATGCTTTCCTGTAGGTGCTCACAGAATGCATTTGTAAAGGATTCTGTGGTTTGGGCAGCATTGTCCATTAGCCCGGGGGCTTTGAAACATTCCACCTCTGTCTTGAGAAGTGTGAAGTTTGCTTTAGAGAAATTTTTCACAGTGGTTTCCTTGGCTGGGGGTAGGGTCTGGATGTGGATGTCCAGTGTGATTAGTTTATAGTCTGATATTACCAATGACGGGTTTACCTCTGGTGTTGAACATTGGGCCCCCCATGCTGGTGATGACCAGGTCCAATACGTTGTCACCTCTTGTGGGAGTGGTGACCAGCTGTCCCAGGGCATCTGAGTTTATAAACTCCAAGAAATGTTGGGCAGAGGAATTGGGACTTGAGTAGTTTTGCTAAAGTCCACAAGGCTGTATTTTTATTTCTGAAGTGTTCCAAAATTATTTGAAAGAAATCAAAGAAAAAAGATGAAGGTAAAACAACCAAGGCTGGGCACTTTCAGATGTGGTGCCTGTGCCCAATGTCATGCCATATCTAAAGAAACAGCACCATACCTCCCGTCTAGGAACTACAAGATACACCCCACTGGATTTTACACCTGTGCCTCTAGAGGGGTCGTATACTTGGGGATGTGCACCAACTGTCAAAGTTTCTATGTGGGCAAAACTGAGAGGGAATTAAGGAAACGATTCACGAGCATCTTTATGACATGACCAGGAAGAAGGAAACCAATGCCTTCTATAAACACTCACTCTCCTGCCCAGATCCCAAAATTCAGTTTCTAGTTCTGGAACAGGTTGAGCCAGATGCAAGAGGTGGTGACTGGGAATCCACCTTGGGCTACCGTGAACTACTATGGCAGTTGAGACTGAATGCAGGGAAGCCACCAGGTCTGAATGGGATGATCAGCATTAAACCGGTCCTCAAGCTTAGGAGGGCTAGGTTATAACTCTCATACTTGACCCCCTTCATACTACAGCATCCCCACACAACATATTAAATTACTGAACATCCACGGTTTTAGGATTCTGACTAATAAATCAAATTCTATATGAAATGGTATATGGATGGGCATCAAAAATATCTCACGCACATTTTATTGCATGTCTTTATCAGTGCAAAGTAATAATAAAAAGAAAAAAAATTTTTAACAATTCACTGACAATCCAAACACATCTTTAAGCATATTCCTTAACAATCTACAACCCCAACCAGACTTCAGACTTTTATGTTCTGAAACCTAGGAAACTGGTATTTTAAAATGTTTTTATGGTTAGTCATTTTTATTTAAGTGCAGATGTTGTTGCAAACATTTCATTTTTTGAGTTGGTATAATGACTAACTTTTTTAACATCCAACTCCAAAGCACCACACCTTAGTACTAGACTTACTAATTAATTAATTGTATAATTGCTAGGCTATTTAATGGAGGTTACTGCATACTGCATTTTGTTTTCACTTGATAAAGCTCAGGACTGCCTGAGCGAAAGCGCTTGTGATTTTATCTGTGACTTTTGGAATACTTCAGTGTGATTTTATCTGTGACTTTTGGAACACTTCAGAAATAAAAATACAGCCTTGTGGACTTTAGCAGAGTTCTGGTTCCTTTCTTCAAGGTCGTGGATTATTCTTTGCTTGTCTTTGGTTTTTTGTGCATTACTTCACTTGATCTTGTCTGCCATGGCCAATGGAGAAGAAACCTTTAACCCAGGAGAAACTCCTGAAATGCTGAAAAACACTACAAATGATCTTCCGTGAGCAGAGCGGAGTTCAACCAAGTACTGGTTGCACTCAAGGAGCTCACTAACTTGCTGAAACCCACCACGGCTGCTTCACCAGGGCTAGCTTGTAACCAGCAGCAAGCACTACAAAACAACTTTGGATTACCGGTAATTGCGGACCCGGAAGAGGGTACAAGCTCCACTATATCCTCCACAGACATGTCTGGCCGGATCCAAAAGAAACAACTTTACTCACGCCATGAAGCTACCAGAGCTCCTGAAACAAACGTACAACCAGGGACCAATGGAACTAGTAATCCTGCTCTGAAACATAGAAACAAGGATGTAAACTTTACAAAATGGGCTGGACAACGCTTCACCTTTTCTAAAGGTAGTAACAACACTAACAATTTTTCTAACTTTGATCAGAGCATGGACTTGTTCAAGGACAAATTATACTCCTTAAGGAGTACACAGCTAGAGATAGACTATTTGAATGAATGTCTGAGAGTAAAACGTGTCCCGAAAGGGCTACGCTTTTTTAAATTTCCAAACAATGTTCAGTATGGTACTGATTATTATTTTAACTTGTGTGAGATTTTTGATAAAGCTGGATTGGAGATGTTGCATTTAATGGTAGGGGAATATGAACTGAAAGCACAAGCATTAATGACTGAGCTAGACACTTTAAACAATGAGTTAACATCTAGTACTAATTTTAGTGCTTTTAAATCAAACTATGACAAGGTTTTTGATGTTGTTTTTTGTGATAAGATTCTTAACAGAAAACTAAGAAAATTAGAACGTGATCTCATCGAATACAGGGATGGCCTCGCCTACCCTAGCCCCAATGGTTACAATAAAACTTCTTCCAAAAACAACACCACAAACACAGATAGGGCTAGTGACACATATGACAGACAAGAGGAACCCCTTAGAAGAAGTGAAAGGCTAGCAGAGAAGAACAGAAGGGGTACTAACAACCAGGATTTTCAGCAGAACCCCGGCCAGACCGGGGTTTGGGGACAGAGACAAAGACAGGCACCGAGGTCTTGGAATTTTGTTCACTAACAAACTACCACACACCCACTACCCTAACATCCCTGGATGACCCTACAACTGACCAAGCCCCAAATCTGGATTTACACAATCAAAACCCTACTAATATTGAGGGTAACTGCACTATTTTAAGGAGAAACAACTTTGCCATATACAATTACGGACATGAACCTTCCTACAAATGCTTTTGATATTTTCACCCGAGGGTTACATTTTGTCCCAACTAAACCCATGAATTTAACACAAGCTCGATAGATTTAAAATGTTTACCAGAGCTTTAAATTTATATTTGATTTTAAAGGGCAAACACTTAATGCAGCAGGCCCAACGCATACAAGTCTCTTTAACCCCACTACACCCAATAATTCTCTTCTTTGAAAAGTTAGTGGAGAATGACTTCAGGAAAGTATATAATAATCAAGAAATTCTACTTCATCCAAATTTTTCTGAACAAGAAATGACTTTTATTGAACACTTGCATGAAGAAAAAATCAGGGTCATGAAACCTGATAAAGGAGGGGGAATTGTCCTTATGTTCTCAGAGGACTAAGCCCACATGCACATTATGTTGCAGAATGACGAACAATACGAGACGGTTTCCAAACGAGATCAATATAGCCTTTGCTGAGATTAAGTACTATCTTACTGACCTTCTATTACAACAGGCCATCAATGAAAAGGTCTATAACTACTTACATGTGAAAAAGCCCAGAATACCAGTTATCTTTGGGATACCTAAAACCCATAAAGGAATAAATCCACTACAATTCCGGCCGATTGTATCAGGAGCAGGTGGAGTGACTGAGCCCCTGGGAAAATTTATTGATTACATGACTAAAGAATACACGCCTTTATTGTCCCACGTTTGCAAGGATTCTTGGCACTTCCTCCGGGACATTCCCACCTCTTGCTACTCCCCAGACATCTTAATGGTCACAGTGGACATCAAAGATCTGTTTTCCAGCATCCCTCATCAAATAGGTTTGGAATGGTTTGCCCAATTTCTAGGCCAGAAGACAACCCTTAGCAACAAAATGTCCAACTTGCTTACGAAATGATGGAGATGGTTTTGTCCAACAACTTCATCTTTTTAATGGTGAATTATACCGCAACGCAAGGTTGCCATGGGGCATCTTGTGCATCCTTCACGCAAATGTAATATTGCACATGTGGGAGCATACATTCGTTCTAATACCCCCATGGAAAGATCACATTCTGTTCTACAGACGCTATTTGGATGACATCTGTATTTTATGGTCTGGCTCTGAAGGGAACCTATCTGAATTCCTTATACACATCAATTCAACAACGAATTTCCTACAATTCACACACACAGTGGATCAGCACGAACTTCATTATCTGGACATCACTCTTTACAAGGACTACAATCAGAAAACTTTCCATTCCAAACTACATCGCAAGGCAACATTTTCTAACTCCTTGCTACACTTCGAAAGTGCCCACCCACCATATCAAAAGAGGGGGATCATTAAGGGGCAGCTCATCAGAGCAAGTAGAATATGCAGTACGGAGAAAGATTTTGATTCTGAGGTGGAATTTTTGAAAAAACTTTTTTTGGAGAGATGTTACCCTCTGGAACTATTTCTAACTCTAGCAGCAGAGGTAAAATCTGCACAACATTCCCTCTACAAACCAATACTAGGGGGGGGGGTTTGTACCAGTGACCAACAATACACAAAACAAGGATGCTGTTCACACTAACAGTTTTGCACACACATACTCATCAAATTCCTATGAATTGGAAGAAACAATCTTACATCACTGGCCGGTTTTAACCCTCTTTGAAGAACTAAAAGACTATATACCACCTAAACCCAGTTTTGTTCGTAAAAGAGGGGCCAATCTAAAGGAATTATTTGAAAGAAATCAAAGAAAAAAGATGAAGGTAAAACAACCAAGGCTGGGCACTTTCAGATGTGGTGCCTGTGCCCAATGTCATGCCATATCTAAAGAAACAGCACCATACCTCCCGTCTAGGAACTACAAGATACACCCCACTGGATTTTACACCTGTGCCTCTAGAGGGGTCGTATACTTGGGGATGTGCACCAACTGTCAAAGTTTCTATGTGGGCAAAACGAGAGGGAATTAAGGAAACGTATTCACGAGCATCTTTATGACATGACCAGGAAGAAGGAAACCAATGCCTTCTATAAACACTCACTCTCCTGCCCAGATCCCAAAATTCAGTTTCTAGTTCTGGAACAGGTTGAGCCAGATGCAAGAGGTGGTGACTGGGAATCCACCTTGGGCTACCGTGAACTATTATGGCAGTTGAGACTGAATGCAGGGAAGCCACCAGGTCTGAATGGGATGATCAGCATTAAACCGGTCCTCAAGCTTAGGAGGGCTAGGTTATAACTCTCATACTTGACCCCCTTCATACTACAGCATCCCCACACAGCATATTAAATTACTGAACATCCACGGTTTTAGGATTCTGACTAATAAATCAAATTCTATATGAAATGGTATATGGATGGGCATCAAAAATATCTCACGCACATTTTATTGCATGTCTTTATCAGTGCAAAGTAATAATAAAAAGAAAAAATTTTAACAATTCACTGACAATCCAAACACATCTTTAAGCATATTCCTTAACAATCTACAACCCCAACCAGACTTCAGACTTTTATGTTCTGAAACCTAGGAAACTGGTATTTTAAAATGTTTTTTATGGTTAGTCATTTTTATTTAAGTGCAGATGTTGTTGCAAACATTTCATTTTTTGAGTTGGTATAATGACTAACTTTTTTAACATCCAACTCCAAAGCACCACACCTTAGTACTAGACTTACTAATTAATTAATTGTATAATTGCTAGGCTATTTAATGGAGGTTACTGCATACTGCATTTTGTTTTCACTTGATAAAGCTCAGGACTGCCTGAGCGAAAGCGCTTGTGTGATTTTATCTGTGACTTTTGGAATACTTCAGTGTGATTTTATCTGTGACTTTTGGAACACTTCAGAAATAAAAATACAGCCTTGTGGACTTTAGCAGAGTTCTGGTTCCTTTCTTCAAGGTCGTGGATTATTCTTTGCTTGTCTTTGGTTTTTTGTGCATTACTTCACTTGAGTAGTTTTCCCAGTCAATGTTTGGGTAGTTATCACCCAATATCATGGTGTTTGGTGAGACCTTCATATTCTCCAATGTTCTCAGGAATGCCGAGTGGGGGTCCTGAGACAAGGTGGGTGATCTGTAGCAGGCTACCAACTGAAAAGCAGTTTTCCTCACTGTTAGTTGCACATGGATGGTCTCCGAGGCCTTGTGCAGTGCCACTAACCTGGAGGTGTGGGTTTCCTTGATGAAAATGGATACACTCCCGCCTTTTGTATTTCGGTCCGGGTTCTGGGGCCGAAAGGTATGGTATGAGTTACAGCCTGGTAGTGCTGGGGTGCTCTCTGGAGCCTTGAACCAGGTTTCTGTTATTGCACAGATATCGATTTTCTCCATACTGAGGAGTGCCTCGAGTGCATGCATTTTCAGGTTTAGACTTCTGGCATTGAGTAGCATTACCCTCAGTTTTTTGTTTCTTGTGTTGTCTATGGAGGTGGGTTTGTCTTTTGAGCCTTGCCTAAAAAAGGCACTATGGGGGTGGCAGGAGCCCCAGCCAGTATTCAAAAGCCCAAGGGTGACAGGTGCAAGCAGTCTCTAGCGAAGCAACATGGCCTTTCGAGCATGTCATCCCAGGCTGACAGACACTGGATCCCCTTTGAATAACACCAATAGTTTAGCCAATTGTTAAAATTGATCATTTTGTCTTTATACTGTGGCATCATTCTTGGTGAGGGCAGGATACTACTCAGGGTCAGGGTCATACCGGCCTGGGTTACATGATCAGAGAGCTCCTCTATGTCTCTTTTCATGTAGTCCAGGGAGGTACGTCTCAAGTCATTCACACCAACATGGACAATGACAGAGTCATATTTGTACTTGCTTTGGAGTGACCTGAGTTGCTTGTGTTATGTGGTGGATCCTGGCACCCGACAAGCAGTTTACAGTGACCTTCTCCTTGTTCAGTCTGGTGAGCGGGATGTCAGTGTGCCTGACAATAGAGTTTCCTATGACTAGTGCATTTGGTGCGTTATTTAGCTTTAAGGGCTGCGATTGTGTGACACACAGACTTTGTGAAGTATGTGATACGTGAATATTGTTGTGGGGTAGCGGATTGCTTGGATGTCTGCTTTGGAGGTCTCTGCTGCTTTGGCAGATTTTTTATTTAGAGCCTCCGAGTATGTTTGTGTGTGTTTATGTGTCCTGTTTGCTGGTGCAGATACGATTGGTCTATGTGAGACCGGTTGTGTGGTGCGAGTGGTTCCCTTCTCCTCCTGACTGGCTGTTCCAGTCTTGGGTTGAGAGAACTTTGCCTCCAGTTTGGCTGTATAGTTGGCATCTCTCACATACATTTGAGTTTGTTGTAAGGAGGAGAGGGTTGTTTGTGTACATCAGGGAATTGTAACATTGCCTCAAGATTCCCAGATTCACCAGCTAGACTGGGGTATAGACCTGAAACTGCCTTTTGGACATGCCTGAATAGTTTAATGAACTGTTTTATTGATTGTCTGGATGGGATGAATAGGGAGCCTTTTACTTCTATATAGTATAAGGGGGTGCAGTGCTAGCATTTGTTAGTGCTTACCGAGAAATTTGAGCAAATGCTGGTCTGTAAAAGAAAGGTTGAGTGCTTAATTTGAGAGTTTGACTAGTTCTAAGGGAAAAATTGAAGAGCAGACTTCATGGAGCCAGGAATAGTTTAAACCTGCGTAACTGGCGCTGCGCGATGCTGGGCGGTGCACAAATGCGGGTTTTAAAGCAGGGAGATTGAAAGAGATAGGAATTAGCCCAAAACGGCCAATAAGCTACTAGTTGCTGGGCTGAGACCACTCCTCCAGGGACTGTGGATAGGTTGATATGAGGATGGTAGGCTATTCACCTTAAAGCCCTTATAACCCTCGCAGATGAGTGTGTAGCCCATGTTATGACATATCAGCACCCAGAGAAAAAGGGAAATTTTTATGGGAAACTTGAAAGCACAAGCATTAATGACTGAGCTAGACACTTTAAACAATGAGTTAACATCTAGTACTAATTTTAGTGCTTTTAAATCAAACTATGACAAGGTTTTTGATGTTGTTTTTTGTGATAAGATTCTTAACAGAAAACTAAGAAAATTAGAACGTGATCTCATCGAATACAGGGATGGCCTCGCCTACCCTAGCCCCAATGGTTACAATAAAACTTCTTCCAAAAACAACACCACAAACACAGATAGGGCTAGTGACACATATGACAGACAAGAGGAACCCCTTAGAAGAAGTGAAAGGCTAGCAGAGAAGAACAGAAGGGGTACTAACAACCAGGATTTTCAGCAGAACCCCGGCCAGACCGGGGTTTGGGGACAGAGACAAAGACAGGCACCGAGGTCTTGGAATTTTGTTCACTAACAAACTACCACACACCCACTACCCTAACATCCCTGGATGACCCTACAACTGACCAAGCCCCAAATCTGGATTTACACAATCAAAACCCTACTAATATTGAGGGTAACTGCACTATTTTAAGGAGAAACAACTTTGCCATATACAATTACACGGACATGAACCTTCCTACAAATGCTTTTGATATTTTCACCCGAGGGTTACATTTTGTCCCAACTAAACCCATGAATTTAACACAAGCTCCGATAGATTTAAAAATGTTTACCAGAGCTTTAAATTTATATTTGATTTTTAAAGGGCAAACACTTAATGCAGCAGGCCCAGCAGACAAGTCTCTTTAACCCCCACTACACCCAATAATTCTCTTCTTTGAAAAGTTAGTGGAGAATGACTTCAGGAAAGTATATAATAATCAAGAAATTCTACTTCATCCAAATTTTTCTGAACAAGAAATGACTTTTATTGAACACTTGCATGAAGAAAAATCAGGGTCATGAAACCTGATAAAGGAGGGAATTGTCCTTATGTTCTCAGAGGACTACGAAGCCCACATGCACATTATGTTGCAGAATGACGAACAATACGAGACGGTTTCACGAAACGAGATCAATATAGCCTTTGCTGAGATTAAGTACTATCTTACTGACCTTCTATTACAACAGGCCATCAATGAAAAGGTCTATAACTACTTACATGTGAAAAAGCCCAGAATACCAGTTATCTTTGGGATACCTAAAACCCATAAAGGAATAAATCCACTACAATTCCGGCGATTGTATCAGGAGCAGGCGGAGTGACTGAGCGCCTGGGAAAATTTATTGATTACATGACTAAAGAATACACGCCTTTATTGTCCCACGTTTGCAAGGATTCTTGGCACTTCCTCCGGGACATTCCCACCTCTTGCTACTCCCCAGACATCTTAATGGTCACAGTGGACATCAAAGATCTGTTTTCCAGCATCCCTCATCAAATAGGTTTGGAATGGTTTGCCCAATTTCTAGGCCAGAAGACAACCCTTAGCAACAAAATGTCCAACTTGCTTACCGAAATGATGGAGATGGTTTTGTCCAACAACTTCATCTTTTTTAATGGTGAATTATACCGCAACGCATAGAAGGGGGTTGCCATGGGGCATCTTGTGCATCCTTCTCGAAATGTAATATTGCACATGTGGGAGCATACATTCGTTCTAATACCCCCATGGAAAGATCACATTCTGTTCTACAGACGCTATTTGGATGACATCTGTATTTTATGGTCTGGCTCTGAAGGAACCTATCTGAATTCCTTATACACATCAATTCAACAACGAATTTCCTACAATTCACACACAGTGGATCAGCACGAACTTCATTATCTGGGCATCACTTTACAAGGACTACAATCAGAAAACTTTCCATTCCAAACTACATAAGGCAACATTTTCTAACTCCTTGCTACACTTCAAAGTGCCCACCCACCATATCAAAAGAGGGGGATCATTAAGGGGCAGCTCATCAGAGCAAGTAGAATATGCAGTGCGGAGAAAGATTTTGATTCTGAGGTGGAATTTTGAAAAAACTTTTTGGAGAGATGTTACCCTCTGAACTATTTCTAACTCTAGCAGCAGAGGTAAAATCTGCACAACATTCCCTCTACAAACCAATACTAGGGGTTTGTACCAGTGACCAACAATACACAAAACAAGGATGCTGTTCACACTAACAGTTTTGCGCACACATACTCATCAAATTCCTATGAATTGGAAGAAACAATCTTACACCACTGGCGGTTTTAACCCTCTTTGAAGAACTAAAAGACTATATACCACCTAAACCCAGTTTTGTTCGTAAAGAGGGGCCAATCTAAAGGAATTATTTGAAAGAAATCAAAGAAAAAGATGAAGGTAAAACAACCAAGGCTGGGCACTTTCAGATGTGGTGCCTGTGCCCAATGTCATGCCATATCTAAAGAAACAGCACCATACCTCCCGTCTAGGAACTACAAGATACACCCCACTGGATTTTACACCTGTGCCTCTAGAGGGTCGTATACTTGGGGATGTGCACCAACTGTCAAAGTTTCTATGTGGGCAAAACTGAGAGGGAATTAAGGAAACGTATCACGAGCATCTTTATGACATGACCAGGAAGAAGGAAACCAATGCCTTCTATAAACACTCACTCTCCTGCCCAGATCCCAAAATTCAGTTTCTAGTTCTGGAACAGGTTGAGCCAGATGCAAGAGGTGGTGACTGGGAATCCACCTTGGGCTACCGTGAACTACTATGGCAGTTGAGACTGAATGCAGGAAGCCACCAGGTCTGAATGGGATGATCAGCATTAAACCGGTCCTCAAGCTTAGGAGGGCTAGGTTATAACTCTCATACTTGACCCCTTCATACTACAGCATCCCCACACAACATATTAAATTACTGAACATCCACGGTTTTAGGATTCTGACTAATAAATCAAATTCTATATGAAATGGTATATGGATGGGCATCAAAAATATCTCACGCACATTTTATTGCATGTCTTTATCAGTGCAAAGTAATAATAAAAGAAAAAATTTTAACAATTCACTGACAATCCAAACACATCTTTAAGCATATTCCTTAACAATCTACAACCCCAACCAGACTTCAGACTTTTATGTTCTGAAACCTAGGAAACTGGTATTTTAAAATGTTTTTATGGTTAGTCATTTTTATTTAAGTGCAGATGTTGTTGCAAACATTTCATTTTTGAGTTGGTATAATGACTAACTTTTTAACATCCAACTCCAAAGCACCACACCTTAGTACTAGACTTACTAATTAATTAATTGTATAATTGCTAGGCTATTTAATGGAGGTTACTGCATGCATTTTGTTTTCACTTGATAAAGCTCAGGACTGCCTGAGCGAAAGCGCCAGTGATTTTATCTGTGACTTTTGGAATACTTCAGTGTGATTTTATCTGTGACTTTTGGAACACTTCAGAAATAAAAATACAGCCTTGTGGACTTTAGCAGAGTTCTGGTTCCTTTCTTCAAGGTCGTGGATTATTCTTTGCTTGTCTTTGGTTTTTGTGCATTACTTCACTTGAGTAGTTTTCCCAGTCAATGTTTGGGTAGTTATCACCCAATATCATGGTGTTTGGTGAGACCTTCATATTCTCCAATGTTCTCAGGAATGCCGAGTGGGGGTCCTGAGACAAGGTGGGTGATCTGTAGCAGGCTACCAACTGAAAAGCAGTTTTCCTCACTGTTAGTTGCACATGGATGGTCTCCGAGGCCTTGTGCAGTGCCACTAACCTGGAGGTGTGGGTTTCCTTGATGAAAATGGATACACTCCCGCCTTTTGTATTTCGGTCCGGGTTCTGGGGCCGAAAGGTATGGTATGAGTTACAGCCTGGTAGTGCTGGGGTGCTCTCTGGAGCCTTGAACCAGGTTTCTGTTATTGCACAGATATCGATTTTCTCCATACTGAGGAGTGCCTCGAGTGCATGCATTTTCAGGTTTAGACTTCTGGCATTGAGTAGCATTACCCTCAGTTTTTTGTTTCTTGTGTTGTCTATGGAGGTGGGTTTGTCTTTTGAGCCTTGCCTAAAAAAGGCACTATGGGGGTGGCAGGAGCCCCAGCCAGTATTCAAAAGCCCAAGGGTGACAGGTGCAAGCAGTCTCTAGCGAAGCAACATGGCCTTTCGAGCATGTCATCCCAGGCTGACAGACACTGGATCCCCTTTGAATAACACCAATAGTTTAGCCAATTGTTAAAATTGATCATTTTGTCTTTATACTGTGGCATCATTCTTGGTGAGGGCAGGATACTACTCAGGGTCAGGGTCATACCGGCCTGGGTTACATGATCAGAGAGCTCCTCTATGTCTCTTTTCATGTAGTCCAGGGAGGTACGTCTCAAGTCATTCACACCAACATGGACAATGACAGAGTCATATTTGTACTTGCTTTGGAGTGACCTGAGTTGCTTGTGTTATGTGGCGGATCCTGGCACCCGACAAGCAGTTTACAGTGACCTTCTCCTTGTTCAGTCTGGTGAGCGGGATGTCAGTGTGCCTGACAATAGAGTTTCCTATGACTAGTGCATTTGGTGCGTTATTTAGCTTTAAGGGCTGCGATTGTGTGACACACAGACTTTGTGAAGTATGTGATACGTGAATATTGTTGTGGGGTAGCGGATTGCTTGGATGTCTGCTTTGGAGGTCTCTGCTGCTTTGGCAGATTTTTTATTTAGAGCCTCCGAGTATGTTTGTGTGTGTTTATGTGTCCTGTTTGCTGGTGCAGATACGATTGGTCTATGTGAGACCGGTTGTGTGGTGCGAGTGGTTCCCTTCTCCTCCTGACTGGCTGTTCCAGTCTTGGGTTGAGAGAGCTTTGCCTCCAGTTTGGCTGTATAGTTGGCATCTCTCACATACATTTGAGTTTGTTGTAAGGAGGAGAGGGTTGTTTGTGTACATCAGGGAATTGTAACATTGCCTCAAGATTCCCAGATTCACCAGCTAGACTGGAGTATAGACCTGAAACTGCCTTTTGGACATGCCTGAATAGTTTAATGAACTGTTTTATTGATTGTCTGGATGGGATGAATAGGGAGCCTTTTACTTCTATATAGTATAAGGGGGTGCAGTGCTAGCATTTGTTAGTGCTTACCGAGAAATTTGAGCAAATGCTGGTCTGTAAAAGAAAGGTTGAGTGCTTAATTTGAGAGTTTGACTAGTTCTAAGGGAAAAATTGAAGAGCAGACTTCATGGAGCCAGGAATAGTTTAAACCTGCGTAACTGGCGCTGCGCGATGCTGGGCGGTGCACAAATGCGGGTTTTAAAGCAGGGAGATTGAAAGAGATAGGAATTAGCCCAAAACGGCCAATAAGCTACTAGTTGCTGGGCTGAGACCACTCCTCCAGGGACTGTGGATAGGTTGATATGAGGATGGTAGGCTATTCACCTTAAAGCCCTTATAACCCTCGCAGATGAGTGTGTAGCCCATGTTATGACATATCAGCACCCAGAGCCCCTGTCCAGAAGGGACACAGGTGGAATCACAGGACTGTATTTTCTGTTTCCCATGCACTTCTACAGGGAGCACTTCACAAGAGGTATTGAAGTACTCGGCTTGATGTGAACAGGGAGTGTATTCCACAGATGGGGGAGTCTGTGGGACACGCATCTCTCACACCAACAAGCTGTACTGACATCACAGACCAGGTTGATACTGCACCTACAGGTTGATCAAATGGGCCTTGACTTCCACATGTGCAACAGTCCCATCAAGGCAGGGTCTGGATTGCTTTGCATGCCAAACAGAGGTCACCTCTGAGGAGTCTGTATGGAACTTAGGAGAGGGACAGTGCTTTTAGCCTATCTGTACAGGGTAGGTGTTTGAAGTCCTGGATTCTCATGGTGAGGAACCTCTGTGGTCCCGCCAGCTGCTGCAAGGTGTGTGCAAAGGGGACGTTCTGCAAAATAACTGGCCTTATAAGGTTAGAATACAGGGATATTATGACATCTTTGTTCCTGGATGTGATACCTTTACTTTTGAGTTGGCCCATCTTTGAAGCTTTCTGTACAATGGAACCAACATGGTGGTCAGAATTCAGGTTGCTATCTACCTGGGTGGCCAAATGTTTCACTACTGATTGTGTATGTGGACATTGTTGATAATGAGATAATATATGGGGATGTCAGTCTCCCCAAAGGGGATGATGATGCATATGCAGGCATTCAGCTTGAGGCTATGTTTCTGGCAGCAGTAATTTGTTTTGGTGAGACCCTGTTGTAGGATGTCCACATCACTTTGGGAATTGATGACTGTTCCCAACTTGCAGTCATGCCTGCACCTCAGGGAAGTATATCCTGTATACCAGTGGCCCCAAGACCAATCCCTGGGGTATGCCATTCATTATGGGTGTACTGCTTGAGTTGGCTACCCCTATTATAATTAGGTGGGTTCTATCAATGAGCCAGTTTGCTACTCATCTGGTAACATATGGATTGATTCCTAGTTGACGGAGTTTATGTACTATGGCCAAGTAGGGAATAGTGTGTAAGGCTTTGGCTAAGTCAAGTTGGCCGGTGTGCACCATCTTTCCCTCATCCATGCCTTTGGTGGCTGTCTCAGGAAAGTCAACCAGATTTCACCAACATACCTCCCCTTAAAGGCAGACAGAGTAGACTACTTGGAGTATGCCAATGTCCCTGTTAATGAGGTCCATGATAATCCATTGCATGGCCTTGCAGATCAGGCTAGTTAGGCTGATGGGTCTTTAATTTCCTGGATCTGTGAACACTCCACCTTTTTGTAAAGGGGATGACAGTCACTGGCCGCCACTCAGCTGTGACAAAGGCAGTACTCGGGCTTAGGTTGAATAGGGTGTATAATGGTGCTGCCAGATGAGTTTATGTAGGTTGCAGCCCGGGATGTATTCATGTCTCATGGAGGCTGTCTTCTTGGCTGTGAAAGGGCAATGATGCCCTGTTCCCTAATGATAAGGGCTGGATGGTCAGGTACTGGGGATGTCCTGTTTTACTGATGGGGGACAGAGGGGAGACATTTCCGCTGAATCTGTCAGTCAGTAGATTGGCTATATCTAGAGCATTTGTGTATGTGGTGTCCTTGACCACCAGTTCTGCACAGATCTGGGAGCTTATTTTGGGAATGCAGACATATGCGAGGAAGGCCTTATGACTGCCTGTCTTAGATGTGGGCAATTTGGACTCAGAGTTGCCTTTAGAGGATTTCACTGGTGCTCGTTTGCTTATTTAGGCTAAGGAGAGATTACTTGCAATTATGCACCTGCTCCGTCTCTGTACTGGACTATGCTATCCTTTTGTTATGTAGTTCCATTATTGAAGATCTTTCCAGACAGGTTTACTCTCCCTTGTGGATGATGATGATGATGTCCTGTCAGGTATTCCTCATTCCATGCATACACACACACACACACACACACACACACACACACACACACACACACACACACACACACACACATACACACACATACACACACACACACACATAGTACCTTTGTGTATATTTGGACATTGGTGCCTGTTCCTTCAGTGGGCTAGGGGGCTGTACAACTGTTTATACCATCCCTCTGGTGGTTGTGATTAGCTTGGGAGACATTTTCATTTTACCATGGCTAGAGTGGGGTCAGGAGAGATGGTGATATCTAACATGACAGCTTTTTTGTGGGATCTTGCCAGGGAGGATGATACCGTAGGGGTGCTGCAGTGGTTAATCATGTTGGCTACTGCCAAGTCCGACATATGCATCGCATCTTGTGGGGGTATCAAGTAGCTGTCCTAAGGATTTACGATTGATAAGATGGGGAATTTCTATGCATTTCTGTTTTGGCATGGTTGGTTTTCTAATCAATGGTTGGGTAATTACAGTCAGCCATGATCAGGGTAAAGGGTCGAATCTTGATAGATTTGTTCTTTATTCTTTGTTCTGATGAAGCCTTGTATTATACTAGGTAAAAGCGCGCATAACATTGTGCATTGGGTTTGTGATGAGCCCATTTTATTGCATTTTGGAGTTGGAACATTAAACTACTTTTATCATTACTACTACGTTGATCTGCTTGCTTGACTGCCTTGGATTTCGGTGCTTTTACAGATTTGTAGAGGGCCAGATATGTGGGGTGGGTATCCCGTGTCAGATATGTTGACCTGTAGCTACCTATAATTTGCATAGGGGTCTTGTCAACGGTTAACTGCACTTGGAGTTTCTCATTTGTGTCAGACTGTTTAACCAGCCTGGAGGTGTGTCTCTGTCTAACATACATTTATACTCCTCCTTTGGCTTTGCTGCCCACATTTTGGGGTCTGGCTGTGTGACAGGAGGAGTGACCAGGTAAGGATGTGTTGCTCTCCACAGCTGTGGCATAGGTTTCTGTGAGTGCACAAATGTCATCTTCCAGGGTTACGACTGCTTGCAAGGAGTACATTTTTCTGTTTACATTCCTAGCATTTAGCAGCATGACCTTTAATTTTAGTTTTGTTGAGGGTTTTATGTTGATAGTATGGACCCCATGACCTTCCCTAAAAAGGCACTATGGGAGAGGTAATAGCCTTTGCCAGAGGCCTGCAGGCCAAGTGAGACAGATGCAGGCCATCACTAGCAAAGCTTCATAGTCTGTCGATCATAAGTTCCGAGGCTGCCAGGTAGTGGATTCCCCTGGGATGACACCAGTAAGTAAGCCAATTGTTACTGACAATCACTTTCTGCCTGTAGTGCACCATCATTATAGGTGACGGCAGAATGGTGCTTAAGCCTAGGGACATACCTGCATGGGACACAAATTCAGCAAGCTGAATCATGTCACTCTTCCTATAGTACAGGCAGGTACATCTGAAGTCGTTCACACCGCCATGGACTGGGACAGAGTCATAACAGCACCTGTTGTGGAGTGACTTGAGTGCATGTGTGGTATTGCGGATTCTGGCACCTGACAAACAAGTATGCATGACCTTCCCCTTATCCAGTCTGGTGAGAGGCACAGCTGTCTCTCACAATGGGTTTACGCTAAAACTTTAGTGGCTGCGAGACACTGGGTGAGTGGACTATGCATGGTCTGTGGTGTGGAGGCTTGTGGAGTTCTCATGTGTTTTTGCCTCCGAGGTGTCCTTTGGGTTTTTGTTTTGTTGAGGACCTCCACTTACATGGGTGTGTGTTGTGTAGTTGTGGGTGATGATTACTGACTCCATACACTGCAGGGAACCTATGTCACTGCACAATTTGTTCTGGTGTGCACACTCTCCATTTGTCTGGCCAGTGGTTCCCCTTCCCCTTGTGTGCGTTTCTTTGTCCTTCTGTAGTCCAGTCACAGGCTTTGTCCACAGTGGCCATGTATTTGTATTGCTGGTGTGAGTGGGGTATACACCATAACATCACACACAAGGATATGGACTTCACACCTCTGAGTGTACCTATTTAGCAGGTTGTCAATCACTGCACCACTACATCTGCTGTGGTCCTCAGATGGTTTGTGCTATGTTATTATGAAGCTACATCTTGGCCTAGCTCTCAAACTGTCACAGGCTGACATCTGGACAGGCCCATATAGGAGTGTCAGACACAGGCCCACACATGGGGACAGGGTGTTAATAATGTTCTGCCAGACATAGACAGTTGGGAGACCGGTTTGGTATTTGCTTGCTTTTTTCTTATGGGTATGACGTCTGCTTCGCCACTGTCTCCCACTGATGTTTTGACATGAGTCTTTCTTGTTTTGCAAATAGTTTGGCAGGCAAATGCAATGCAAGGACAAGCAGAACAGATATACGAGGCACAATTGTAGTCCTTCTGTGACAGCCTGTCATTCCAGGGGTATGGATGGTGGCCAGTGACGACTTGTCAGTGTTGACACAATAAGGTGGCAGCCATTTATAACCTGGCAGTACACTAACCTTCAGGTACCTGCTGTCCTACTAGGCACGGTGTAGGTTATTCCGAGCTGTGTACTGTCCATGTGTGTGGCCCTCTGCCCCTGACTTGTCCAGCTTTCCTGCAGTAACAGATATTGACTTCTAGACAGTGTGTACAACTCCTACCGTAGGTGTAGCTGACATGCAAAATAGTTGGCATAAAGTCTCGGAACATGGATCCTGTCAACCACAGTACTGTACCTAGGCCACTAAGCCACAACAGCCAAGAGTAAGTGCTGCCCACATCCTAACAGTATTAATTACACATATACATATTGACCCCTGCATATTCTAGACATGCAACAAGATATTAAGTTGATTGGGACACCCCTGGGAACTTGTGCTCTGCTAGTATTACCCTACAAACAAATGTTACTGCGTTTCTATGTGAACACAGGTGGGTTGGGGTCAAACCTGTCAACTGTACACATTTGCACAGACTGTGCAGATGTTGGATTTACATTTTGGTTCCATTTAGCATAGTGTTATGCCAGTCTTGGAGAATAATGGCATATCACTAAAGGCCAAAGGTTAGGCTGCAATGGCAGACATTTGAGTTTCAGACTTCTTACCCTTCAGAGAGTTAAGGCAACTGCAAGACCTGCTGTGACATCACTGTGCAAGTCTGTAAGTGGAGTATTTCATCATTGCCCCTATTTGTGGGCCTCTGCCATACATTTTGTCATGGTTTTCTACAGCTGACTTGCTGGGAGAGGCTGAATGGTGTGTATGAGACCCCACAATTGACATCCATGCATGTGACCTATCACCTCCAGTTTGTTAGTTTTCCACATATACTGCAGTGAGATGTGTCACCTAGGGGATTACTGCATACTCCTGGGAAGCCAGTATTGGGCAGACATTACCAGTTGTCCCACACAGCTGTCAGTTGTCTACTGCTATCCCGGTAGGCCACCACATTCCCTTGCATACATGGAGCGATACCACAGATATGCTACATATTACTCCACTCGTTTATTGTTAAGAAGAGTGACTTACCTTGTGACTGCAGCAGTTGTGAGGACACTGCTTGAGAGCTGACTCTGTTGGATGAACGCAGTACACAGCCTATACATGGTAAGGTACAGGTAGTGTGATGTGTGGGGTATCCATTTTACTCTGTGTATGAGTCAGAGAAAGGTTCTATCCCAGGGTCCCTAGGGTGTCAAGTGTATGTGCTATGCATTGCCTCTTTGCCAAGACCAGGGCATACTGGGCATGGCTATGTCTGCCTACAGGGGCAGGCTCAGGGGTTCATCCTCAGAGTCCCCCTGTGCCTGTGGGGACCTTGGCAATGGTGGGGGGGCTGCTTACCCCTTCCCTGTGATGTTTCTGCATCAGGTGTTTCCGCGGGGCCATATTGTGTAGCATGGCACATACTATGAACATGTGTGCACATGTGGCTGGAGAGTACTGCAGGGCTCCACCAGATATGTTAAGGCAGCGGAACCATGACATGAGCAGCCCAAACACCCACTCTACAATGTTCCTAGTTTGTGCGTGTGCCTTATTATGGTGTTCTTCAGTGGGTGGGTGGGTGTGCATTTCTGATGGGTGTCATCATCCACTGTTCCAGTGCATAGCTAGCATCCCCCACAAGATGGCCATACAGGATGTCCCCCCTGGCAAATGCCTGGTACAGCTGTGAGCTGTGCCAGATGTGAAAGTAATAACTGCCAGAGCTGCCAGCACACACGATAATGCCCTAGGCATTGCACACGACCTGTCAGTTGATGGAGTGATAGCCCTTGTTGTTGACATACACTCTACCTTCTTCACCGGATGGTGCTTTGATATGGACGTGAGTGCAGTCTATGGCACCCAGTACCTCTGGGTAGTGTGTTACACAGTGGAAGAGACTCATATTGCTGGTCCTCTCCTCAGGGGTGTTGGGGAAATAAATGTGCTCACTGGCATGTCTTAGCATGACATCTAGGAACTGGAGTACCCTCGATGCAGATGTCTGTGAGACCCCCATGATGTCCCCAGTAGGTCTTTGGAAAGTACCTGTAGCTAGTATTCTTAAGGCTGCACATACATTTGTTTACACTGGGATGGGTTCCCCTCTGTTGGCTCTGGGTCTGAGGTGAGGCCAGCAGAGCTCGGTAAGTTGCTGTAGTATGTCCCTGTCTACCCTGTAGCACTCTATCTCCAGCTCATGTAGCCCCTGAAAGGTTACTCTGGGTCTGAACACTCTTCTCCTCCTCTGTCTGGGCCAGTTGTCAGCATCATCCTCATCACCACCCTCAGTCTGTAGCATGTACAGATGTAACAAAGCAGGAGCAGCACCTATCATTTTGCCAGCTAAAATTCCCAAGTGTGTACTCCAATGGTGCAGAGTATGTGGGAAAAAAAACAGACTGAATGGTGTCTGCATACTTTATACTGGTATGCTGCAGATGCACCCTGTGTGACTGGCTAATTATGACTACATTCCACCGACCAGCTGCATTACTGAGGGGTTTGGATGGGCCAGTGTTGAGTGCCAGAGGGATTTTTAGTCATTTCTAGCTGACTGCCTTTTCTAAACGTGTTTCCTTTTTTTGTTTTTAGTTCCTATGTTTTTAAGCCCCATGCCGTGCCGCACAAACACGCTGCTGAAATGTAAACACTTGTCAGCAAATCTGCACCTCCCCTGTACACGAGCATGCTTAGCTTTCCTTAAGCCAGCTATGCAGCCTCAGACACACCCTCTTGCTTAACTGGTTTCAGAAATGCTGAGCAGTGCTTAGCAGTGCACAAATCCACTTAGCTGGGCTGAATGCTGTTTACAATTATACTTCTTAGCAATGCTCAAACCGGCTAAGCACTGCTGAGCATTGCTCAGTTTTCATTTAAAGGAAATTAATGAATTGGACATTAATTACTCCTTACTGACATATTAAGTGTATATATTTTACTTTACATGACATCCCCCTATGTGCTTGATTACATTACTTTGTGGTATGACTGTACTGTCTGGGACACTTGTGTTTACATGGGGGATTTCACATCACATATCCACCGACACTGGACGGTTGGCCAGCTACACTACCCTGGTTAACAAATACCAATTACTATATCATTAAATATAAAAAATAATTTAACAATGCTTTCCCATGCAAGAGCTAAATTGCTTCTCTTAGAATTCGAACCGTGAACCTACTGCATGCAAAGCCGAAACTCTAGCCACTGAGCTAAATCGCCAGTGAAGATTTCAGCTATACATTTCTATATAGCTCTTCATAACATTTTAAGCATTGCTGAGCAAAACGCCGCTGCACACAAACCCTCTCAGCTATGCTTAAACTTCAACTGCAGTGGAAAAAATATATATAACCATTTCACATTTATATATCACTATATTAAATATTAGCATGTCAGTTGCAGGCCACATACTCTTCATGAATATCCATGCTAATGCAAAACCTGTCTATCAACTAAGTTTGTAAAGGCAATATTTAGAATGGAGATTAAAAAAAAAATAATAATAAAAAACAAAAAATGACAGACTAAAACAAGTAAAAATAAAATTTGCCCATACCCCCCCTATGGCTGCCTACTACCGTGTTAGCTTACATGGTGGTGCAGCATTGTTTTTTTACATCTCCAGATCGATTCAGATACAGCTACTGCCCACCACACCTACTCCATGCTAGCCATATGGATACAACATGGCTCCAGCCATGTTGAAGGTGCATAGCATGGATCTTGCATGTTAAAGGGGACTTTTCCCTGTTAACAGTTTAATCTTTTAATATTTTTTTAATATGCTTCTTTGCGGGAGTTAAGTTCCACGCCACTTTGCACAAAGTAGAATTTAAATATAATTAAGGAAAGCCACCTTTTAATGGCTTTCACCGTGCTCAACTTCTGTGCTAGCTCATGTACGGGGATTCACGCCAGGTTGCTGAATCACAACCTGGTGTTCCTAGGTAACAGTGGGCTGGGATGGTAGTCGTGCACTTCATTTGTATGCCACCACAGGTTTTCCGACCTCGACGCATTTGCGCACGCAGCACCACGGAAACTAAGCCGTGTTCTGGAATAGGGAACGGGGTTTAGTGTAGGAAAATGGTGTTATGAAGGCTAACACGGTGTTATTTTCCATGTTGGTCTTCATGAATATTGTCCTCTATTTCTGTACTTGTATTATGAACCAATTAATGGTGCTAATTAGTGCTTTGGGAATAGAAAAAAGTGATGTTACAGATAACTATTCTGATGATGCCCCAGTGTGTGATGGGATGAAAGTGCTTAATTGTTTTTTCTTATTCTGTTATTTTCATTAAATATTTCTTAAGGCATACAGGTGCTGATGCAACCTCTTCTCTTACATTCGGAACATTACTTCTGTGTGGTTCTGAGTTATTTTCAGCAATGTCTGATGATAAATGTTTTTGGTTATTTGTGAAATTCACTAGTTTCAGACAAAGGATGATGGGAATAGGTTGAAGCCCGAAGGAAATGCAGATGTATGCACCTATAAGGAAACAGAATGTAAAATACAGTTCACACAATTAGAATAAAAAAAATATGACAATGTTATATTACAATATAGACCACATAGTGGAACAAAAAATATTGAGAATCCTCCCTCTGAAATAAAACAAAATAAAATATTTAGCTTTAAGATTAAGGCAGCACATGGTCAAGTGCATATTTTGCAAAGTACCATTAGCCCTGTAACTGGATAATGTATATACCACTGGGCATGAGTTGGATTTGCTCACGTTATGCACAACTGCCTGAAGAGAAGACAATTCAACAAAGCCTGAGGAGTCAAAACTCAGATGGGTATTTAGAGGTTTTGATGTTTCTCCACTATAACTACTATACACTTGAATAAACTAAAGGCTGAAATTACCCAAAAGCAATTATATTTAAAGAAAAGATGGGCAAAACCTCATGACTGGAAGTTACCTGAATACAGCAGTATATTAAAATGGGTAAGGATTTCAATTCAACCTTTACTTTTACTTGAAAAGCATGTAAAAGAACATGGGTTATTACATGCACTTTGAAACAGGCATATAAATTGGAAGGATCTTGGTAAATTCATAATGATCAATTTTGCTCAAACTACTGCAAAAAAGTGTCCACACTCATACCAGTCAAGCACCAAGCCATGGCTCTTCTTACATTAACAGAATTAAAACAAAATCGATTTGTGCTGGGAAGGACTACTTTTGACAATCCAATGAAAACAACTGATTTAGCTGATGAAGTTGACAGAAAGGGTTTCTTTGGTACTGATTAGCTCGGACAATGAAAAAGCTTTTGATTACATATCATGGCTTTTCCAGGCAAGTTCACCAGCACACTAAATTCAATATACACAGCCACTGCAGGCAAGGTAGAAAGCTGGGTCTTATGTTGCCTTCAGTTTTGTTTGGACGTCGCAGTGGTGCAGCTGTAGCATTGTCGCCTCACAGCAAGAGGTTCTGCGGTTCGATTCTCGGCTGGAGTGCCTTCCGTGCAGAGTCTGCATGTCCTCCCTGCATTCATGTGAGTTTCTTCCCACGTTACAAAGACATGTGTCTGAAGCATTTCTCCCTGGGCCTCCTCTGAAAATTGGCTTTGTTCCAAGTCGGACTTCCCCCAGTTAACAAATGCTAAATAAATAAAAAAAAGAGGAACAAAGCAGGGACCTCGCCTGTACCTGCTCCTTTCTGCACTTTATCTGAAGCAATTGGCAAACAGGTTTAGGAATTCAAAAAAAGGAGGAGATCTTACATTTCAGCTTAGGAATTTCAGCAAAGGAATTGATTCTGCACGGGTCTCTCACAGTGCAGTGACAGTTTTAACACATCTGCAGTAGTGTAGGGGAAGGGGACTCTCAATTCCTCTTGAACTACCAAAGAAATCACTGAACAAAGGCCAGCAATTTACTTTCTTTTCTGGCTGTAGCTGGATAACTTCTAAGTACAGTGTAAAATAATATCGGAGCCAAACATAAATGAGGGTGGTTAAAGAAAGAAAAGAAGTAGTCCTTTTACAGAAGGTAAAGAAAATAACAGTGACCCTCCCAAATCCCACTATATGTCAACTGCATGGGAATTCAAAGTTACTTCCTTATGTCTGGCATGAGTCATGCGAAGTATTATGGGAAAGAGAATGGATTTAGGAAGAACAAGATCACATTGATACATCAAGCCCCACTGGTAGCAATTGTGTGGAAAACAGGCTAGAATTACAAATAAAGCACTTATATTGATTTTGAGGTGTTAAAATTGGTCATGAAACAAAGACAGAGTGAAAAAAAACAGTGTTTTTTAGTTCTAGGGTAGAGTTTTCCTTTAAATGTGCAATACATAAGACTGATGATTCATACAGTTGAAAAGGCAACAGTTTTTCAGATATAGCAGCCAGACAAGCTGCATTCTCTTATCCTGCTCAGGCTTCATTTTTGCAGCAGTTACATGAAACTAACATACACGTTTCTTTACAGGAAATGTAATTTCAGGATCAGACTGATGACTCTACTCTAAAAGGGTAAGGTGGACTGTGATGACTACAGCTGCCCTCCAGATTCATTGTGGAGCCAACGTGGACAGGAGGCTGACAGACACACATTCTCTTCTAGCTCAATTGGTTCAGGCCTAAGATTTGTCTTTTCATTTAGGAAAAAATGCATTAATGAAACAGGTGTTGACTGATTGGTATGCCTCTTACATTTCAAGAATCATCCAGTGTTTTATTTAAGTACAGAGTAGCACTTATACTACACCTGTGTTTTATATAGCTAATTTTATTTCAGATATACTCTTGATGTTAAAGCAGCAAATGGTCTGAAGACAAAACAAATACTTTTGACATTTTTAATGCTTTGTTTTTACCATGGACTTTTTTTCCCTTATAACCACACCCACAAAATGATTCCAAGTTAAGTATGGACAATCATTTACATATACCTGAAAAGCATTCTGGATAATCAAAAGCACCACACTTCTTTAGAGTAACAGCTACTCATTTACATTATGACTTCAATAACAAGAGAATTAAATGTGTTAAATTTTCAAGGATGGGTGTTACACCTGTGAGAAACAGCTGACAAATTGTGTTACTAGGATGCAAGACTCCCTTACTGCTGTATCGCACATAGAAAAATGATAACTTATACACTAATGTAGGCAGTGAGGGATTGTGGGTACACTTTCATGATGTCATGTCAGGCATTTTCAGTTTCAAGAAAATGTTCATGGGGCTATGCTTATGAAATTAATAGTGAAAATAGCATACTATTTGCGTCAAATGTAAATTTTTTTTACAGTATATGATAAGGCAATTACTAAGTGTTAGTTATTTGCATTTGCTAAGGAAAGTGTGGCAATACTAAACATGTCTTGATAATTAAGTTTTTTTTTTTTTCTGGATGGTTAGAAACTTATCTCTGTGCTAAAAACAAAGCTAGTACTGTTGCAAAAAAACTCTTATTTGAACTTATACTTAGATTTTGTGGTCCTTGTATCCATTAAGACCAAGATGCATCACTTGACTTGTAAAATGTGTAACAAAAATTAATTTTACACATAAATGTACAAACTGCGTATATAAATTGAGTGATTCATAGCATCAAATGGGGGACTATGAAGGGAAAGGTGTAAAGAAGGGAAACTGGTAAATATCTTATTCTGGAATCTATTTTATTTCAAGATGGTTTCTGATAAATACTCAAAGACAGACTAGAACTACTTCCTGCCAACATGAATAGTGACAGTGTAGAAAATTCCAACACGGAAGCTTAGAACTTGTGCCTAATATGGAAGGGCAAAGATAAGGGGTCAACAGAGTCTTAATTAGCAAAGATAATGCAAAGTGTTCAGTTTTAATTCGTCAGCAACTACAGTCTAAGAGATACAATATATTATGCCTAGGTGTTAAAAATAATATGAAAGAATGAAGTATCTTGTGTTCTGGGAGACAAGACTGTCTGTCTCACATGTATGTCTGTTCTCTGCAATAAACAAGGATATTCTTCTATGCTGATCTGTGTTGCCTTAAATTATCTTCTATCATAACTTACTCATGTTTAAACAGTTTTAAGCAACCATGTGACCCTTTCAGCCCAATCTAGCTATTCAAAAGAGCCTTTTTTTTCCTTAAAGTGTACTAGATTAAAAATGGTATACATATAGTATGCTAATTTGTTGAGATTACACAGGTTCATAGGTTCATAGATTACTACTAGGCTAACTACCCATGTGGGCCATTTTAAGACTAGCCAATTACCCCATGTAAGAATCAAACCCTGCACCTTGTGTCCATAAGGTAAACACCTTAACCATTATACCAGCCTCCCACCCACAGTATTACAATATCATTTTATTCTTCCTCATGTATCCTTAAACAACATCCCTCCGCTGAGCCAGTAATGAAGGAGCCTCAATCCTCACCACCGATACTGATAAGGGACGTTCACTTATAGCAAAAGTAGATACACACAGTACTTCCAGATACAGCTCTCTGCATCAAGCACAATTTCTCTTGAGAGCACACAGAGAACATACTGTAGTCCTGGTGCCAGGTTTCATCTCTCTCTCACCAGGCCCCAAATAAGACTCCATGCTGACCACAGCTGTAGAATTGAGTACTCAACAGGGTGTTACAACCCAAGTCTTTCACCACCCTTTCTGTGAGACCAGTGCTCTGTGTTCCTGCTCCAAGTAGCTGATACACACACACTCTCCAAGGTTTGATTTTCTGAGACACACATACACAAAGACACACACCTAGGAAAGGCTGAAACAGATTTACTAGCTATACCTCCTCTGCCCACAATATAAGGTAGATACTACAACCAGAACACTCCAAAGCCAGCTACTCTAAGGCCCTCACAACGGTATCCAATTATAGTGAGTAAAATTAATACTAATACAAATGGTAGTGTTCGACCAATGCAGCAAGGCTTTCAGGAGTAGCCACAGTGTCACCAATAAATAAAATGTTAAAATATTCTCTAAAAAAGACTAGCCACAATGAAATGTTCAAACATTTAATAATAACTAGAATATTAAAATACTAAATTATATTTACAATAAACAGTTTCAGTCACAGGAAAGATTAAATATGACACAGATGGAAAGGTTCACACAGATACAGAAAAACAATACTTACCTAATCTCATTATATTTTCCTGACTGATCTAAAGAATTACTGTTCATTTACTAAAGCAAGGCAAGATTATGTGGATGTGTGGTCTTCCTTGTCAGGTTTCACAGACTGCCCTAAGACTTCAGTCTCATCTAGTATTAAAAACATTTCAGTGCTGGATTACAGAATGACATCACATACATTTGGTCATCTGACTTCTGGTTCCCACATTGCCCCCTTTACTAGAAACTGAACCAAAATCTAGCACATATGTGTCACACCACACACACACACACACACACACACACACACACACACACACACACACACACACACACAAAGAGCTTTGCTGAGATAAGCTATAAAACCATTTTAAAAACTTCCACCCTTCAAGGGTAGCAATTCATTCACCCCGAAGGACAATACAGTCTGATTCCTAGTCCTGGTTTTCACAGACATTTTGTCTCTGGCTGTAATCAAACCTGCTCCAATCTTTATGGCCTAAACCAGGTAATTTAATTTCAAACTATTTTTCAAAGTTAGCTGGATTGAGATTAACCTCGTCTCTTCCAATATCCTCTGTTACAACATATTCATTTCAACAATTACAATACTGTCTTACATACAGGTATATTTCTTTAAATGTCCAGCAGGACCCACTGTTGGTACAATTTTTTTAATACAAGCAACTTTACAAATACATTTTCGACACAAGCACCTGTACAAATCAGTTTGATATACAGATGACATATAATTCTTTACAAAACTCCAGCTAGTTACTCTGGCATATGTTACAAATCCACTGCCCTACTTCTCCTGGCACAGCTGGCAATACCTCACATCACCACAACATTCATAAATATCAAATTAACATACTTATAAACAAATACATCCTATAAAAATATAGACATAATAATTAATGTGCCCTACATCTTAATATACTATTTATATAGATATTTTATTTCAGTCCTGGAGAATCTCTGCTTGTAATCTAATATGACTATAATTCCCTAACCTTAAGCCGGTCTTTCCATGGACCAACCTGGGACTCAACCATCTTGTTTAATACATAAAGAGCAAAATAATATGTACTACAGATGATATGTTTTGCAACAGCATTATTCAAATACCATTTTATCGTTAATAAGTTCATAAACTTTTTTCAAAATCACTCAGTTATACCTACTTGTACGCCAATATCAAGAGTAATCATTCCTGTAGAATTAGTGCTCAAAGAAACAGACATTAACTTGGCTGAAAGAGGAACAAACACACAAGGAATTGCACGGATCTTAAGAAACTGTCCAACTCTATTATACTGGTTTGGGAATGAACATACGTTGGATACAGGAAGGTACAGGAACGCGGGAAAGGTTATCCACACAAAATGTTTTTTTTTCCCCCCAACAAAAATGTCCTGTATATGTTCAGCTCATTTATTTGACATTTACATTTGATTATCAGGAAAGCCTGAATGGGCATTAAACCCACTTTCAGTGGGGATCCAGGGAGAACAGCTGCTACAAGTGTAATATAAAATACATATGAGAATCATATGGATGATATGAGATGTAACAGTATAGAAAAGAAGTTATGAAACTTTATCACAGGACCCAGAGTCATACAGAGGAGTAAAGGGTAGGATAATAGCAGAAGTGTAATAAGTTAGAATGGAATGAAATACAACAAAATGACACATATCAATAAGTAACAAAGAATCTACGAATAAAAATTCAAGGTAAGGACCAAATTTTAATGTTTATTTATTTATTTATTTATTTAGAGAGGCCCGAGAAAAGCTCACATATAGAGATTTAGAGATTACAGACTGGTAGGACCGAGTAGGAAAAAAAAATTTATAGACAATCTAAATGCAATCATAAATTATATTATTACATAGTTTAAAAAAAACAAAACAAAAATTGAAAGACCAAGGACAGAGAAATGTACATTGTTACCAAAAGGAAAGGAGTTTAACTATCTGGATAATCTAAAATAACATCATATTGAACATTTTTGCTTAAGTTTGTTGAGTAAATGAGGTACCAAACAGAGGAATAAGGAGGTTTGATGAAAGAGGAATATGAAAAGAAATATGTTTCAGAAGATAAAGGGTGAAAGACGTTATAGGTGGGGGATAGTAAGAAGAGAAAAAGATCTGTAGAAAAGGAAAGATCATTATGGGGGGGATTAAAAAATTAAAGTGCTAGAGAGAAGATATCAAGGTGAACGTGGAAAAGGACTTAACAGAGCATAAGATTATGGATACTAATAACCAGGTGCGAGACAGCTGGTGCAGGCAGTCAGAAAAATGAAATGGGCAATGGTTAAATACGAGAAGACACTTCATGGATATAGTAGCTGCTTGAGGCTACAGGTGATATGCCAAGGCATAAAGGAATCATAGAAGAAACTTGTAAAACCTTCTTTAGAAAACATTTGTTAGCTGTAGATAAAAATAAGATGGCCTGGGGAAAGGGAGCACTTAGTTCCTTTTACACCCAAAGTGTGCAGCTGACTTCTGTTAGCTCCAGAATATGCAACCAGATCCCAATGGTTTCAATTTTTCAGATGGCAGCCTCATTCTTTTATATACCATTGAGATCCATGATAAATTTTTCAGGGTGCATTCTGTTTGATAGAGATGCTAATCAACTTAAATTAGGAGACTGGGTCATACTTTTGGGGGCTGAAGTAAAATACAGAACTGCAAAGGAGACACCCTAGGTTTATGTGAGGGGGATTTGGACAGGTAACATGAACACAAGACAGTTTTGCACTTTGATTAAGGTGAGGAATGATCACCACCAAAATTCATACAATAAACCTCTAAATAGCTATCACCCAGAAATGGAAAAAGAAAGAATATTCCACAGTTAGGAATATCAAGGATATAACAGAGAAAATACATGACATTGAGATGTTGGGGGAAAAAGAATAGGATAGACTAAGAAACAGTGAGAAAGTGGACTGTAAGAATTGTATAAATATGTTGTTAAAACTTCAGTCACTCAACTATTAACCAAGTAAGCCCACTATAGAAACTGTCTCTCTTCAGTGGCGAGTACGGAGCACACCCCGGTTAACAAACTTATTCAGAATTACTGTTTGGTATAAACTGACTACTTAAATAAATTCAAGAAATTTAAAATGACTTGCATAATAGTAAGACAATGCCTTGGTCAGAAATATGTGGACATACTTAATGTAGATGCACCAAATGTCTGATCATTAGTTTTAGAATTTTCTGTATTCTTTCCACTTTTCCTCAAAAAATGGTGTAGTATATCACGCTCTCAAATATTCCTCATGTTTCCAGCTCAGTTCTATACCACCATCCAACCCTCTCCTGATCTGCTGCATCCAAATTATATCTCCACATTCCCTTCTCTCCACAACTGTACATATTCTCAGTGCTTGCTCTCTTCTTTGCACTCCTTATACAGTTTTAATATCATTTTCCACAACTATTTCTTCCAGAATGGGACATAACATCATAGAAGAAAGCGCACCAATACTCTACAACATGAAAAGATGACACCTGCATTGCTAAATTCTGCATCTTGACTAATGCAACAAGCATGTGCTACTAATCTTTCTCACACTGCACAAGATATTTCAGACGTTTTTCTCTAGATCTCCACCCTATTGGTACCCCCAAAACACAAGCCTTCCCAAAGTCTTTTTTGTTTATTTTTTCACACTAAACCCCAGCTGCCTTTCTGAAACAGGTCAGTACACTACCATAACTAAAAAGAATGTTTTGATTACATTATAAGTTTGGGTTCAGGCTACAGCCAATGTACTTTCTTAGATACTTACCGTCATAATGGCTCAGGCTACTCAGAATTTTGAATGTCTAGATACACATTTTTGAACCTTACAAGAACAGTTATGTGGGTTGAGAAACAGACTCAGTGGTGCACTTTGGCATAAATGGATCAGATCTCAACCTGTTACCTAAAAAACAGAATAAAAAAACAAAATGTTTCAAGACCCCAAATCAAGGGCTCTCTTTACATATGGATTCTATTCACTTATCAATTATGCAGAATAAGACAATTTGTGTTACTGTGTATTTTCTAAAGTAGAACAATCAATAACTGTGCTGCCTAATTTTAATCATAAAAATATCGAAAAGTAACATGCAAGTACAACTGAAACTACTACCTTTCATTACAATTCATTTGCACACTACAGCTCCCCCTCCCCCATGTTTTAAACAAGTGAGAGAGTGTGTTGATCCAAAACTGATTTTCAGACACCTGGTCTTTGCAACAGAAGGGACAAAAAATGGCATACAAAAACATTTCATTAGTAACCAAAAAAAACAAAGTTAACTAAATATTAGTAAGAGAAGAAAAGTACGAAACATAAAAAAGACATTGTTTCAACAAATGCAAAGCTCAAGTGGAATTAAGCAAAACAGCAAATCTCATACACCGTAATCCACAACAATATCAAAAACATGTACAAGTTAGTAACAAAAGTACACCCACCCTTTCTTTACAATTCAGTTGGGAGGAGATCACAACCTAATAAACATTAAGTTCAGAAGTTTTACTGGATGTACAGTACTTGTTCATAGGTGTGTACTAGGCTAATGGCCCTGGGGCCTTTACACCTAACCCATAGAAGTGTCCTGGCATTGTGCAGCCCATCGTTAGTTCCCAGTACCTCTATCAAGTAGAGCCACAGGAGTGATCCCCAGGGTGAACTTTTTATTTCCCATCCACTCGTCAAGATTCCTCTTGAAGAGGGCTAGTGAGGTGCTCTGCTTGACATGTATGGGAAGTCTATTCCAGAGCATGGGCAGACTCTGGGTTACATACCTGTCCCTCTAGCATGTTCTGTTGATTGTGGTAACGAGGTTGAGGTCTCTGGAGCATGTGGTGCCGAGGGATTGGGATGTCTTTAAATGTAGCATTTCTAACAGAGCTGGGTCAGACATGACTTTGTAAGTCAAGCAGAGATCGTCTCTAAGTAGTCGATATGAGACAGTGAATAGGTGGAGTTTTTTTGAGTCTGTCCATGTGGGACATCTGTTTTAAGACCTAGGATCCTCTTCGTAAGGTACATTTGTGGCCTCTCCAGCTGTTGCAGGCATCTAGTGAGGTATGCCAAATGGGGCATTACACTTTGGTCTAATGAGGGAAGAGTAGAGAGAAATGATTACCTCTTTCTTCCTGGATGCAAAACCCTTAGTAATGAGATGTGCCACATATATTGACTTTCTGACCACAGTGGCAATGGGGTGGTCGAAGGAGATGTTGCTGTCAACCTGTGTCCCAGATCTCTTATAATGCCTTCAGTGTTCAGTGGGCTCCCATCGATGAGTTAATTAGTGGGAACGGAGTTCTTCCCAAAGGGGATGACAATGCATTTTTTGGCATTAAGCTTAAGGCCATGATTTCAACAGCAGTCATTGGTCTCAGTGAGGCCATTCTGTAGGATGTCTGCATTACTTGGGGAGTTAATAATGGCTCCCAGCTTGCAGTTGTCTGGGAATTTGGTCAGCTAGAGTCCCTCCGTGTTGGCCTGGACTTCTGAGAAGTAGATGCCAAACAGGAGAGAACCCAGGACTGACCCCTGTGGGACTACACTCATGACTGGTCAGCAATCTGACTTGGAGTCTGCTACTTTCACACTGTGTGTTCCATCTGTGAACCAATTTGCAACCCACCTAACAGATATAGGGGTTGATGCCTAGTTTGGTGTGTTTATCAATAATTCCAGAGTGAAGAATGGTACCAAAGGCCTTGGCCAGATGGAGGTAGGCTGTATGAACTGCCTTACATTCATCCACCGCTCTGGTGACTGACTCAAAGTAGTCAACAAGGTTGGGCAGGCATGAGCTATGTTTCACAAAACCAAACTGCATGGGATTTAGAGTTTGGAGATTCCCTATATCCTTGATAATTAGGCCCATGATGATGCACTCCATAGCCTTACATATCAGACTTGTCAGGCTAATGGGGTGATCATTTCTAGGGTCTGTAGTTGCTCCTCCTTTATGGAGAAGGATGACTGTAGCAGTGCGCCATTCAGTAGGGACAAAGCCTGAGGTGAGGCTGTGAGTGAACAGAGCACACAGATGTGATGCCAGTTTACTTTGTAATTCATGTAGTACACAGCCAGGGATACTGTTGGGTCCCATGGAAGCTGTATTCTTGGCCTTAGACAATGCAGCTTTAACCTGTGCTGCAGTAATGCAGGGTACCTAGCATTCTTCTGGTATTGAGATTGGTCCTTGGGGGGGGTGAGGGGTAAAGTTGGCACAGAATCCCAGTATAGGAGGTACCATTGTGCAGTAACTCAGAGCAAATCTGGGTATTGCCTTGGAGATTCTTGACATAACTAAAGAAGGTTTTGTGGTTGTTTTTAGTCTCTGCTGCAATTCTGCCTTCATAGCTGGCTTTGGAGGTTCCGATCAGGGATCTCAACTTTTTTTGAGGCTAATAAGGGAATTTTTCCAGTCTTAGAACTTCATCTTTTTCTGCAACAGTTTCTTCCTTCTGTTGTAGAGTTTACTAATGGCAGGGGACCACCAGTCTGGCTTTCCTTTTTTGGAAGAGAGCATCTTGGTTCTATTGGGTATGGCTAGTTCCATGCATTTATGTACGTGTTCGCACAGTGCACTGGTGTATGATTCGGCAGTCATGCATCTATTTTCCACTGGCATGGGTGCTATGAAGTTAGTCCAAAGTCAGCTTTGGACAAGTTTTTCATGGTGGATACCTTTGCAGGAGGTGTGGGTGAGAGGTGGATTTTCCATGGTGATTAGTTTGTGGTCGGATCTAACCAACTGACTATTGGTGTAGAGCAATGGTTGCCCACTTAGTAATAACCAGGTCAAGGATATTGCTTCCTCTACTGGGGGTAATAATGAGCTGGTCCAGGGTATTGGAATTGAATTCCAGGAAGCACTGGGCCAGTGCATTGGTGCTTGGGTAGTTGAAGTCTCCTAGTATGAGAGTGTTGGGTTGGACCTTGATAGATTCCAGGGTGCTTAGGAATGTGGAGTGAGTCTAGGGACAAGGCTGGGGACCTAGAGCAGGTTATGACCTGGATTGCAATCTTACCCAATGCTAGTTACACCTGAAGTATCTCAGATGCATTATGCTGGGTTACTAGTCTGGAAGTGTGCATATCCTTTATGAATTTGGAGACACTACCACCTTTGCAGCTTCGGTCCATGCTTCGGGGCCGAAAGGTGTGAAATGAGTTATAAGCTGGTAGCTCAAGGATGCCTTCTGATGCTTTAAACCAGGTCTCCATTACAGCACAAATGGAGATGTACTCCATTTTGACGAGTGCTTCAAGCGAGTGCATCTTGAGATTTAGACTTCTAGCCTTGAGCAGCACGAACCTCAGACTGCATTTATTTATAGCTGTTACAGTGGTAATTTTGTCTTTGGAAACCCAAGGGTAACAGACATAGGCCATCTCTGGCAAAGCATCGAGGTCTGTCAATCATGTCATCCCAAGCAGACAGATACTGAATCCCCTTAGAATGACACCAGAAACAGCCAACTATTGATTTTTGTTTGTACTGTGGTATCATTCTGGGTGACAGGATACTGCTCAGGGCTAGTGTCATACCTGCCTCTGCCACATAATCCGAGAGCTCTACCATGTCTCTTTTCATGCAGTCCAGGGAGGTGCGCCTCAGGTCATTCACACCCACATGGACAATGACAGAGTCATACTTGTACTTGTGAAGTGACCCGAGTGCGTGTGTTGTGTGTCAGATTCTGGCACCTGATAGACAGCTGACTGTTACCTTCTCCTTATTCAACCTAGTCAGTGGGACATCTGTGTGCCTCACTACTGAGTCACCTATGATTAGTGTATTGGGCAAGGTGTTTAGGCTTAGGTTGAGGGGCACACTATGGAGGTAAGTTATGTGTCCTATGGTTTGTGCTGTGTTGTGGTGGTTGAGTGCGTTTCTGTCTTGGAGGTCTCTGCTGCTTAGATAAATTTCTGCTGAGTGCCTCCGCAAAGGTGGATGTGTGGTTTGTGTTTTTATGTGAGAGCTGTGACAGTGGGTGTTCTGGAGGGCTATGCGTTCCCTGCGGTGTGGTGCAGGTATTAATCTTCTCCTCCTGACCAGCTAGTCCGGTCTTGGCTGGAGAGTGCATGCTTCCAATTTGGTGATACAAGTGCATCTCTCACAAGTCTGAGTGTTCGGAGGTAAGAGGAGAGGGTTGTCTGTGTACATGAGGCAGTTGCTACACTGCCTCAGAATGCCCAAGTGCACCAGATTAACAGGCGAAAGCACAGGGAATTGCCCTTTAATCATGCCAGGAGGGGTGGTCATAACTACTAAGTACTGGAGCTATTTCCATGAACAATGACTAGTGCTGATGGCTCTTAGTTGTGCCATAATAATTGCTACAAAAACCTGCTGAAATGCAAAGCGATTAGGCTATATGAAGTGCAGGAGAGAAAGAACTAGCAAAATCTAAGGGAAAAAACTGAAGAGCAGACTTTCTGGCACCAGTAATAGTTTATCTCAGCTCGGTGTCGCTGAGCGGAGCTTAAAAAAAGCACAAACCTGTGTAAACGCGAGCTTTTAAACCAGAAAGTTGAAAGTGTTGAAAAAACTGCCCAAACGTTCAATAAACTACAATTTCTGGGTCAGAAACCACTCCTCTTGTGGTAGATAGGCTACAAATGACTAAAAACATGCAGAAAGCAGTAAATTAGGAAAAAAATCAAAATGGAGGCACTAAAACTATGCCAGCAAATATATAAATAACTCAGTCAAGCAAAAATTAAGACAGTGCAGAACTCTGAACAGTTAAGTGCCAGAAATATACTTATCAGTTCTATATTTCGAGATTGTTGTAGGCAAGAGGAGTTTCACATTCAAGTTTATACAAAGATTGTTATGTATTGCCAATACAAAGTAGATGTAGAAATGGACTGAGACAGACAGAGAAATCTATAAACTACATCACCACTTTCATGAAATAAGCATTATAAAGCAAGCTACGAGTCAAGCTCTATGTATAACAAGGCATTATTCTGTTTTATACATACACATATATATTTATACATAGGTTCACAGGTTGGTACCAGGCTATCGGCCCTAGGGCCTATACAAGCCTAGCCATAACGATTCCCTGGATATTTCTTCCCACAATATTTACTTCCCTGGACCCGTCTAGCAGAGTGACTGACGTGATCCCCGGGGTGAATTTCCTATCTCTCATCCAACTGTCAAGGTTCCTTTTGAAGAGGGCCAAGAAGACGCTCTGCTTGACATGTATGGGCAGTCTATTCTAGGAGTATGGGGAGTCTCTGGGTCAGGAACCTATTCCTCCAGCATGTGTTGCTCATTGTCACGACAAGGTTTAGATCCCTGGAGCGTGTGGCTCTGAGAGATTGGGATTTCTTTAAGTGGAACATGTCCAACAGCTCAGGGTTTGACATGGCCTTGTATGTTAAGCAGAGATCGCCTACGAGAAGACGATGTCACAGAGTATAGCTGTTTTTTTTAGACGGTCGGCATAGGGCATCTGCTTTAGGCCTGTGATTCTTTTAGTGAGGTATTTCTGCATATACACACACACACACACATACAAACACACACACACACACACATATATATATATATATATATATATATATATATATATATATATATATCTGTACACACACACCAAATTAGATTATACTGAAAAAGAATTGTGCAAATTGCATCCAAACAAAGCACGGGGAGGAGACGGAATAAGAAACAATGACCTAAGAACACTTCAGCAAGAACTTACACTACCATTATATCTATTATTCACTAGGTCATACAAATATGGGGAGATTCCTCAAAATTGGAGACATGCACTTATTAAAATTGTCTTTAAGGGAAAGGGGAGTAGGACAAACCCAGAATCATACAGACCCTCAAGTCTACTTTCATGTCGTGGAAAAATAATGGAGAAGGTAATACTGGATAAGTTGTCAGAACTGGACAGGTTGGGACTTGAAACCATATATCAGTATGCATATGTTGAAAATAGATCTATTACCATCTGTAACATGATGTTCTATAACAATAGAATAACAGCTATGAATGAAAAATTGTGCTGTGATGTGATTTATATAGATTTAACTTAAGCATCTGACAGGGTCATACACAAAACACTGATCAATAAATTAGTACAACTAGGTATTGATGTACTGTTGATAAGATGGATAGTTGTGGGGCTTACAAATAGGAAATGGCAAGTATCGTACACCAACTGGACAGATGAAATCATTGGTTACAGTCAAGGTGTCCCACAGGGCTCTGTACTAGTAGGCCCTTACTTCTTTAGATTGTATCTTTCAGACCTTATTTTTTCATCTGAGGTGTTCTACAGTCTATATGCCGACAACCTGAAATTGGGTAAACTGATTACAAATGCTACAGATAAGGCATGTCTGCAAAATAATTTGATTAAATTGGCCATTTGGGCACAGCAAAATAATATATTGATAAATACATCAAAACCTAAGCATATGAGATTTTGGAGACATAAACTGAAAGGTGAATATTTAATACAGCACACAGTGATTGAAATGGTAGACTCATTTAAGGACCTGGACATATGGATAGATTCAGCTATGAGTTTTTATAATCATATCAACCAACTGGCTAATGATAGTTACAGAACTATAGGCTGTATAAAAAAGATTTATAAAGTCTAGGAAATCAAACATAATGAAGTTATTGTTTGTTAGTTACATTAGACCCAAACTTGAGTATGGAATAACAATATGGAAATCCTATAGGAAAACAAGCATGAATAAAATGGAAAGAGTACAGCGGAAATATACCAAGGTTATTATGAAAGACTAAAATATCTGAACTTGTACAGTGTCTCTTACAGATATTTAAGAGGAGATCTTATTCAGGTATATAGGGCATTTAGGGACAACTACTTCTGGGAATGTTTGGGGTTACTAAAAAGTACTAGAGAATCATCAGATAACCTATGTAAAAGATTCTACAGGAATGAAAAGTGTACTAATTGGTTCCCTGACAGAGTAGCTGATGCTTGGAACAGACTACCAAATTACATTAAAGTACTAGTTTAGATATTTTTAAGTACAGCATTTATTATGGGAACAAGTGTTTTGGTATATTGGCAAGCTAGATGGGCATTAATGCTCGTACTTGAAACATTTGTATGTATGTATGTATGTATGTATGTATGTACACACACACACGTACAAATACACACATTGTTTCCATTACAAGATAATTAAAAAAAAAAATTAAAAAAAAAAAACACTTGTTTTCTCAAAATGTTTTGATGACTAGACCTTATCCTACTACGCTTTTGGTCTACTTTTAGGGAAGACCTGAAGTGACAGTTGACTATATATCTCAAAGTGGATGGCACACAGCCAAACACAAAAGAAATGTAAAAGCATAACAAATGCACATTTGTTTTACTCACAGCCACCCATAGGTTATTGCTAAAATGTAAGATGTCCAACATACTTGAGCTGGTTTAATAACTCTTTATGTTATAAAGAATTAAGAAATCAGACAAAAACCTCCATCAATAAAGACAAAAAAAGATTTCTACTACAACCTTCCAACAACTTTAAAATTGAATCCAAAAAAAATTCTGGAACACTACAAACCAAATACTACATCCTGACAACACTACTTCACTCAACCCAGGCCCAGACAAATCACCTGAAGAAACTTCTACACCTATTTGATAGAATCAATATCCAAGCTAGCTAAACCCAACTCCAACCTCCCCAACATCTATGCACCCAAACCCAACTCCAACCTCCCTAACATCTATGCACCCAACTGCCCTGAATCTTCTCTAGCTTCTAACTCTGTAAACTCTTTCTCCCTCAAACTTGTTCCCTTTACCTATATCAAAATCCTTCTCTCAAAGTTAAAACTATGCTCTCTATCTGCTGACAACATCCCATCATATTTTCTCCAGACAGCAGCTCACTCTCTTGCTCTGCCCGTATCTATCATAATTAATCGCTCCATCTCTGAATCTATCAAGTGCCCAGGAAGGGTAAAAAACAGGAATCCACAGCTTTGATGCAAAAGATTAATATGAACCACACCAACACAAACACTTTCACAAATATCACTGTGTTTTCGTCCCTGGTATGCAGACTTCAGTATACCACGGACGAAAACGCAGTGATATTTGTGAAAGTGTTTACGTGTTGGTGTGGTTCATATTAAACTTTCGCATCAAAGCTGTGGATTCCCGTTTTTCACCCTTCCTGGGTATTTTTCTGGATTTTACCACCACTACTTTTGGTACCTTGGTTTTAGTTCATTTTCGAGGTTTTTGAATCTAAAGTCCCATCAATTTGGAAACAATTCTACACACTACCTATTCACAAAGGAAGTAACGCCTCTGAAATTTCCAATTTCAGACCTATTGCTATCCTCTTCCCTCTCTCTAAAGTCTTGGAGAAATGTATACACAAACAAGTTATGCAATATGTCATACAGGAAAATGTGCTCACTCCCACACAGCATGATTTCCTACCTAAACATAGTACCACCACAGCTCTACTATCCATCATGATTTCTTTAGCCAGAGATGATCATAAACATATCTCTTGTCTATTCCTTGATCTCTCAAAGGCTTTCGACACTGTTTCCCACTCTCTGCTACTGAACAGTCTGACCTCAACTTCTCCCTGGATACGCTTGCATGGTTCTCCAGCTATCTCACCGACAGAGTGCAGTCAGTGAGATGGCACTCTGCACTATCTACTCCCCTTCCAGTAAGAATGGGCGTCTCCCAAGGATCTCCATTCTTGGACCATTGCTCTTTAACATCTTCACTAACTTACTCTATTCTTCCTGCAGACAGACAGTCTTCTATAGTCCAATATGCTGATGACTCTACAGTCATCACCATTGCCAACTCTCCCTCTGAACTCTTATCAGCTACCCAGTCATCTTTTAACAGTCGAGACATAGCTCTCTAATCAGCTCATCCTAAATCCTAAAGGAAAAAAAAAAAGTTACTCTTTCTCCCCAAAACAGTTAACCATATCAAATCTTCCTTCTCCATAACATCCCTAAACAATACCACTATTGAAGTTGAATCCAGCACAAAACTCCTCTATATTACCATCGATGGATCAGCTGAAATTCGACCTTCCTATATAAATAATTGTATCAGTAAAAACCTACCAGAAACTAGGACTTATGTATGGAAATAAAAAAACTTCTCACCACTGAATGCAAAATCCTACCACTCTACAAAGGTAGGTAGGATTAGAACTCGGGTATTAGTGACAATATATTTCTGCATACTGTGGATTTGTAGAGTGGTAGGATTTTGCATGTGTGTGCATATATATATATATATATATATATATATATATATATATTTTTTTTATGCATGTTATGTGTATTAGTGTTTATTGTATTTTATTATATCATATTTTTTATTGCCTCATTTTGTTTATATGCTGGTTTCCAGGTGAATGTCATTTTATTTTATTTATACACATATATATTTTTAGTAGGTCTCTGTTCTTTACTAGGGCGTTCGCCTTTAAACTGGTGCATCTGGTTGCAAGATAACATAAGGCTCAGAAGGAAACACGTGCTTGATGTACCAGGAAGTGGAGATGTTACATGCAAAGTAAAAGGTGTAATTGATTTGTTTTTATGGGGAGGCTGAATTCGTAAGCAATTTGAAACATACTTAATTGTGTGGTTTTTATTGTTGCTGTATATGGTCTGAGGAAGCCACTGATATGGTGATGAAAGCGCTTGCATGTATTTGAGAATAAATTTTATGCTTTTATTGCTGTACTTCACATGACCATTTACTTATTTTGCAACATTTAAAATCTATTCCTGATTTTGGCTTTGTCCAGAATTTTTTTTTTTTTTTTTTTTTTTTTTTAACTTGGAGGTTGATAGGTATGACAAATTACATTCTCCATCCATCTCTTGCATGATGCTAAATTTTCTACAAACAACTGTCACGAAAGCAATTTTTTTTGAGAACACAAACAGTCCTGAAAGTCTGGAGCTCAACAAAAGTGACCATGCCGTGCCTGTGGAAACTGGGATTGCCATCTATTCAAATGGCCAGAGTTTTTTTTTTTTGTAATGAAACATGAAATGTTTGCAATTCTCGCCTGGGGTGCCTTCTTTGCAGAGTCTACAGTAATGTGGGTTTCTTCTGGGTGCTTCAGTTTCATCCCACATTCCAAAGACTAGGGTTGCCACCTTTTCAAATGCCGAAAGAGAGACATTTTTTGTAGAAATGTGGGATTTTGCAGGATAAAACATACCCACGGCCATTGCAAAGGACAGAACTTCACTTTTTTGTCAAACTAAAAGCTTATTTTGTAGCACTTGAGTTGCTTATGCTTTTTCATATATTATTTATGTGTTTCAGAAACAAAATCACTGTGTTATGCAACTATTAAAAACAAATTTAAATACATTTTGTCTTAAAATCTCAGGACATTTACCATTTTTTATTTTTTTTGCATGACACAAGTGCGCAAACAGGGACAGGTGGTAACCCTACCAAAGACATGCAGTAGGTAGATTGGGCACTCTAAATTGGCCATAGGTGAGATTGTGTGTGCAGGTGAGTATATGAATGAACTACCATGGCAAGGCTAGCCACCCGGTTTTATAAAACCTTGGCTCAAGATGATTGTCACTGATGAAATTACACCCTGACCCCATGTGCAAAATATTGGCTCAAGACGATTGTCACTGCTGAAGTGGCACCCTCATAGCCGGCTTTAGGCACCAGTGAACCCTGTGGTCGCTGGGGGGCCCCAACCATAGTAAATTATCTTCTTGATATTTTTTTAACATGTCTGTCAAGCTAACAAAAGCTAGTGCAGCAATCTTGTATACTTAATAAACCAGGTGGGTAATAACTTATTTATATCTCCTCTAAAATTCCAAAATATCTCTGGTTATAGTAGCACCCACAACACAGCCAGGTTTAGATACCTGCAATACCTGTGGCTGCAAGGGGGTCACTTAATCATCCTTGACTGTGTGGGGGCCCTATAAAAGCAGCTGATGGATTGTGCTCTTTAACCTGAACAAGGCTATGGTATGACTCTGGTAGGATAAAGCGGATAATGAACATAAGCAAGGTAAGCAATAGAGAGATCAACAGGTCGGAGTGACTGATTTTTGTGCAAACCTTGTATTTTAAGAAGAGCTAATGCTTCCAATCTTCAGGGATGTTTTTTTCAGGGAGTTTTATAAATATTGGTAGAACACAGATACCACAACTCAACTTCTTTCCAGAAAAATTCAGCATAGTTCCAAAAATATTAGCAGAATAAAGGCTCAAAAATCAGGAACAAATTTTAAATATTACTCTAACTCACTTAAAAAACATGCATTTTTTTGGATAATACAAAGTATAAGCCTCTGATGCCTAGAATTATTGACTTGTCTGTATTCCTGAATGATTTATTAGCAAATCAAACTTTTTTATGAAGGACAAAGCAAAATTATGAGCAAAATTAGGGAAAGTCTGAAATCGGGGACAGTGACAGGTATGCATTACTCCTCAATGAGGTAAATAAAAGTGACTTACTCATGATGCTGTTTGATGACTGCTAAACAGCAGTCCCTGATTTGGCGTGGCAGTACCAGTGTTGCAAGATGTATTGCTGTTTGCTAAAATAAGTACAAAACTAGTACTGCTATGGCTTTTGTGTGTGTTTGTATAAAACATCACTGATTTTTATCACTGCACACACCTAATAATGCCAGGACACATACATTATTCTTCTGCGTATCAGTAAAAAATGTAGCTAACAAGTAAAAGTATTTCAAAAGTAATGCATAAAATATATCACAAAACAGACACTTCAGTCTTCAAAGAGTCTGGTGGTCCCCACTCCCCAGACTGTGTAAACTGATACAGGGGGGCTTCCTTAACCATCCTTGACTGTGTGAGGGCCCCATAAAAGCTGGTGCTGGTTGGGGAAAAACTGAGAAAACATGTACTAATTTTCTGATTACGCTCTTTAACCTGAGCAGGGCTGACCCTGTTAGAATAAAGCTGATAGTGGCTTCTGCTCTCACCTGCACCCATTCTAATACCAGTCCTGCTCAGGTGTGTGTGTGTGTGTATATATATATATATATATACAGAAAGCTGCTGTAGGTTATGGGGGGGTTACTTCTCTAATTTTCATTAAAGTCTAACCACAGAGGTGTGCACATGAGGTCATTACAGCTTTTGTTTGGGTTGAAGACAGTGTTTTCATTGTTTCTTTTACTTTTCTCACAGACCTCAGACGTGTACAAAGAAGGTTACTATAGCTTGTGTAGGAGCAGTGTGTACCATCTAGGAGCAACAATGTTGAATACATTACTATAACCATTATTCTTTTCACTTTCCTCACAATCACACTTCAGACATGTACATAGGCAGCTACCTTTGACAGTTTAGGTTGAGGAGTGAGGAGTCATGCTATGTTTATGTAAGTCAGTACTCACTTAAAACACATGACACCGGCAATTTGAACATCTGCTTTCATTCCAGTCTAACACCAGAGGGATGTATAGGCAGTGATGGTCTTTTTTTTTTTTTTTTTTGGGGGGGGGGGGGTTGGGAGGCAGGCCATATTCAGAGATTGGACCTATGTATCTATACAACAAATGTCGTTAGTTTTTTTTGTGAGCTACTATTTTGTCATCTTTGAATATTAAGCCTTGGGCACATCTTATGTAATCCTTAAAAGAAAAGACTGAAATTATTTTCTTACTCATGTTTTTTGGGTACTTTTCCGTTATTGGGGCAACACTTGTAAAGAGTCCTGCACTGACAACGTCATTGTGTGATGGTGTATACCGAGTGACTTCAGGCCTCTCAGTGATTTAACTGAAGATCAAACTAAATTTTAAGGCGAAAATCAGGAAACCTTTAAAAGTACGTATTACAACATACTGTTAAAGAAAATGTGTACACATCATCGCTGCTGTTAAGCAACTGTGATGGCAGTGTCAGTGAAAAAGTCCCAGCCCAAATTTAGGCAAAAAATACGGGTTGTAATGTAATTGCGTAAAATGCTTTCTATGCATGATGGAAATGGAACATCCGATCACGTCAGGCTTTCTTCTGCCAAAATAAATAAATAAATAAATAAATCTGAGGAACATTAAGAACTGCGGTCTCATGGGCTTCAGACACACTGTCCCATCTGCATGCTACTATTTTCAATTTTCTTGTCTCTCACGGAAGTGTGTCCCGGACAACTCTTTGCCTATCAGTCAAGACATGCTACAAATTAAAACAATCAAGTGCAGGCTCCAGTGAGACTCCTGTGACAGTCATTCAGCAACACTTGAGGGCATCGTTGCGGGCCAGTTTGCACTGGGGTGTACTGTCTGCTACACCTTCAGAAGTGAAAATAACTCCACCTAAACAACCGCTAGTGCTCTGTTTGTTGACAGTGTGTGCATTTACGCTTTAAAAAAGAAAGTACAGCGTATAAAGTGCAATTCTTTCAGGGAGGGGGATTACTAACATTCACAAAGGGAAAGCAAGCCTTTTGTAGGTATTCCAATACAAAACATTCACTGTGAAATCATTGGGAGCACATTTTCACATTCTAACAACTCTTTACAAGTGTTGCCCCAATAACGGAAAAGTACCGTTTTTTGTCATTGGATTAAAAGGTTGGGGAAAATGCTCTAAAATGCACCTCAGAACACCTATGTATGACTTCTTGGACCCTGGCTTATCTGAGTTGTTTCCTAAGTGGTTATTACTGTACTGTCTTGGTCAGGAAGGGTGTGCTGAAAGGATGTAAGGAAAATTTAAGTTGAACAGCAGCACTGAAATTTCTAAATTGAACAGCAACACTGAATCTTCTTTCCTTAATCATCATTTCTGTTCAAGTCATCATTGGATGAAAAGATTATGTAAAAAGAAAAAAATAATAAAATGCACTTTACAGCATATAGACAGCATTTCACCTAAGTCCAGACCTATACATAAAGTTGCTATTATGTATCACTGTTATAACTAACATGCCAGTAACCGTGAACATCCCTCTGTTAGAAGAGTGAGCATAGTGTGGTACATAGGCCTGTAATACTGTAACAGCATTGTAGCTAAACGTTAGTCTACACAGAACTACTTCTAAAAGTTTGCAGCATGAACTAAAAGGCTGCTTTGGAGGGGTGCCAGTGACAGGGTGATACATTCAAGGAAGTGTCTAGTCGGCCCCCAAACTTGATATTTGCTGGGGGCCCTCAAAATGCTAACACCGGCCCTGGGCACCCTGACCCCATGTGCAAAATGGGAAAAGGGGCTGAGGAGGGATGGATGAAAACATGACATTTTTGCAGGACATGCCATAAGTCAACAAGTGCACAGCGCTGTATTTCACACTCAGAATTGAGTAGTTTCTATTCTTTCATACAATATCAAGCTGGAAAGTGTTTTTGTTCTAGAATTTCAGGAGACCTGCACAATGCACAACTGTTTAACTATGAATTAGCCTGCGTAGAGAGAGACGGGTAGTAATCCTAGTAGTAACACGCTAGAAACAAGATGTACTGCAAAGTTGAATATCTACCGCAGTTTGCTTATCTAAAACGCGTAACTCTTTGATGTGACTTTTTAATCACCACACTTGCAAACTTACTGCATTTTTCTCATACTAAGAAGTCAGCCTGTCTGTACTGTTTTAAGATTTGTGAAACGTTCCAGTAAAACAGGCACTGTACTGACAGGATGGTGAATGCCACGCAACGCCATCAATTAACGTCTATCAAGTTTAATTATGTACTGCTATTTCCCCATGTTTACTTTAAAATCTTTTAACTATGTAACGGGTACCCCGGGACAGCAATAGATAACCACGTTTTAAAGTCCGTACCTATAACATTTCTGTCTGCATAAACACGTCAGCTTCTCAATTATATCTCTTACACTGGCGTCATTTTTCATATAATCGGACGTCTGTTCCTGTAACGCAACATCTTTCAGCAATTCACGCACAATTTCACAGGGCGCAGCCATATTGAAATTAATGTTTAGCTACATCTAAGAGAGGCGAAACTGAGATGAGACGTATGAAATGTTTGCATCACGTGATTTCAGTGTTAACAACATGTCTGCAATGGTCTAGGTATGTAGTTTTGGTGGGTAATGCTAGAAAGGGTGCTTGCGGCAAGTAAAGAGTATTTACAATTTTAGATATTTTTGTCATTGGGTATAAGTATACTACGCGTGTATATTTGGATTGTCTGCTTTTCCGTTTACTTTTAAAGACTGCTCTTTTTAGTTGGTGTGGGTGATTTATTCATGGCTCTCAATGAATTGGGTACAAATAAAGAAATATTCGGTGGCATAGCTCTCAACCAATCAGGGACAACTTTCAACAGATGAGGGACAAATCCCGAAATTAGTCAGGGACACTTTAAAAATATTAGTGTACTGAACTTGAAACACTGGAAAAATAAAATGTGAATTACTGTTTATTTTCTGAAGAAAAATAAGCCTATATGTCTAATTTTGTTACTATTCATTTTATGTAATTTATGAGTTTTTCTCCAAAAGTAACCAGTTTTAGGCCTGATTAAGAGGGACAGAGCTAAAATTTGAGTAAAAAATCAGGGACAGATGAGAGGTATGGTCAGGAGCAGTTTTGAAATATTTGTACATTTAACTTAAAACTTTGACAGAATAAGAGCATGTGACTTGATATATATTTGAAGTAAAAAGGGATAGAACTGTAATTATTGTCAGTGGTGGCTGGTGACTTCAAATCAAAGGGGGGCTGCAGGAGACAGCTGAATGGGTGGGGGTCAATGGGGTGTGGCCAACCAGAAAGGGGAGGAGCTATACTCAAAACCACAAAAACTAACTAAATACACTGCCCTGGGTGCCAACCGTCATTATGAGAGTCCAATCAAGACAAAATTAAGTGCAGAAGAATAAAAATATTTCAATGCATTGGCTGCATGACAGCTTACTTAATATCTAGATGGAAACAAAAAGATTGTGAGGCATGAAAAAATAAATTACTTTTTAAATACATTAATGGAATTCCAGTCAAAATCAAGTATAAGAAAAACAAGCAGCACTCAACTCAAACCACTTCTTGCACTGCAGTTCTAATTATAATTTATATTCATCTTTATTAAAGAACCAAGTAACATGCTGAAAGTAGAAATCTCTGATGCCCCCACTTGTAAAAATGTTTCTTATCCAAAAAAAGACCTGCTGCCTGAGAACTATCTACTTGTTTCATGGGGAAAACATGATCAAAGTAAAAAATGAAAAGTAAACAAGAAATAAGCTCAAGATACATTGCTTAAAAGGATTACTGTACAGGTTATGGACTGCACAATTGGCATTCTGTTTAGTTTACGGGTAAAGCCTGCAGAGATGACTGGAAGTCTCCCAGTGTAATGAGCTTCTTAAAATAATGTAATCCTATCCTTTATTACAAATACTATCATAAACATTTCAATACCCGAGGCTTATACATTATCTAGTTACGTATTCTCTACATGGCAACAACAGAAAGGCTTTCAATGTTGCCAATTCTTTAACAGTATGCTTATTAAAGCTTACTTGCATCTTACGATCTCAGCCAAGCTTACCTGATGATGGTCATTAAAGTATTGCTACTTAAACACAGAGCAACATGCACTTTGAGTAATAAGCATAAATCAACAGTACAAAAAATATGACAGAAACCAGACCACTCTGCAAAAATCAAGGACAGATGAAAAGGCACTCTAGTACTTGTGTCTACCTTGGATGGGGGGGGAGGTACTCTGCACATTTACACTGCATAACTACTCCTTGCCTTGCTTCGACAAATCCAGAGTCACTACATGGGGGAGTGGGGTGCAACAAGTATGTCAAAATTTGAAATGTCTCTGGCTGCCTGTGATGGCCCTGACACATTTGTCATAACTCTCAACCTCAGAGCAAGAAATCTGGACACAGCCATACAAAGAAGTGAGACAAAGGCCCAAAAATAAGGACAATTTTTAAAATATTGCTCTTATAAACTTAGAAAGATAATAGAATAGGTCTTGCATTAGTATGAATTTTCTGAAGGGTATGAAATCTGAAACTCAAATGTCTGTCATTATTTTCTAACTTCAGTCTTTAATGATGTCACTAATTTGTCAAAAAAAAAAAACATGAAAAATGAACCAAAAATGTGATGTAAAAATATAAAATAGCCACACAATACAGCTGGGAACCTGCCAAAGAAGGGACACTTTAATATTAGTACTGTTAACTTGAGTACCTGACAAAATAAAAGAATCTACATGCATTTCTGAAATAAAAAGTAATCTATAACTGATTATTTCAGTTATTTCTTATTTGTAAACCCTCCATGTTTTCTTCCAAAATTGCTATTTTGCGGAGGGAGTATTAGGGGGGAAGAGCAACATTTTGAGCCAAAATCAGGGACATTTGAGAGGTTTGGCTATGCCTAATTCTATAAAGCAATTTATTTGCATGTACCTCTCAACCTGTTAATGCAATAAATCTAGACAAGGCCAAATATATTGGGGGAACAGATAAACAGTACTAAAAATGTATCTTGTATAAACTGAGGCAGTTGATAGAACAACAGGTCTTACTTTAGCATGCATTTTTCTGAAGGTTATTAAGTCTGAAACTCAGTGTGTCATTATTTAGTGACTTAATTCCTAAATGATTTTGTCAGAAAAGAAAACCACACATTTTATGAGGAACAAACCAAAAATAAGAAGCAAAAATCTATTTATTCTTTGAAAATCTGTACAGTTGGGAGGTATAGTTCAGCTGGGGCTGTCTAAGTTTGCCGCCCTTCCCCCTCACAAAATCATGGAGCCTCCCCCTGCAGCCATTCCAATGATCCATTACTTGGCTCTTTAACTCCATTTACCATAAACACTAATGTGCATACTGATTTACTTCTATGATGATTTGGACTTCATTTGAAAGTTTTATTTTGCATTTTACAGCACAAACACTAAGACATCTGCTAGCATTAAAACTTCTCTGCCCTTGAAACTCACATTCATTGAAACAGCATTGAAACCCACATTCAAAGAAAATACATTTTACCAGTGGCAGATAAAGATTAATTCTGAGCTGTTTTCAAATCATAGGCCCCTTGCATATGAAACATACATGTGCTCTTTGATACACCTTCCTATTGTTTTGAACATTTTTCCAGTAAACAATGAAATAAAATGCATGCACCAATAATGACAAAACTGCCCAGTTCAGAACATTTCCATCATAATTCTACTCAAACTTCTACAGTCCACCATTATCAGTAAATATGCACAATTCTACAGTCCACCATTATCAGTAAATATGTACAATTCTGCAGTCCACCATTATCAGTAAATATGCACAATCTCTGAAGTAAAAAAGTCATCTAAATAATTCCACATTAAAGAAATCTGTAACTAATTTAGAGGTTGCTGCTAGCAAACACCTTTATATATCATGGTTTCATCGAAAAATAAAGCGTCTGATGCCCCCGAGGAATAAATTGCCTATATTACATTAAAAATGATAAGCTAGTAATATTGCAATAGGAAATGGATGGCAAACTGATAACAGGCTCATATTTAGTATCTTAACTTTTTTCAGTACGGCAGCATTCACCCCTTGTGGGAGTAGAACCAACAACCTTCTGCTTAGGCCATCCTTTCCCCTGATTCTGAGAGTCAGGTAATAGGGAGTGGCCCACACTGATGTTCCTGTAGGATAACCTACCCTCTCCTTATGCAAAGGACCCCCATTCCTCCTTGGTGACTTGCTAAGCTCCACAAATGTGACTTTCCAAAGGAAGATTTGGCAGGTGCCTCATGGTCTCACAGTCTGCTTAGGTTCATGCTCCATGGGTGAGGCACCTCATGTTCCTGCTGGGTGTCACCAAAGTGGCAGTCCTGAGTTACCTCCCTACTCCCCAGGATAGGCAAACCAGCAGTGGACAGTCATGCCAGTCTTACTCAGCCAACTCCCACGGGTACCTGAGCTGGTAATTGAACTTAAATAGTCTACAACATAGTCAGAATTTTATTCTTCCTTGACATGGAGACAACATATCCAATAACTTCGGAGTTAACCATTACTGTCACTTCACTCTCAGAATTGCTTTCCTAAACAGTGGATGTCTGCTGAGTAATACTGGTTTGTATAACTGATGTGTTGCTGCAACTCCATGCTAGGTATTGAAGACAAATGGCTAAAACCAAGCTGCTCTTCACCCTTTCCAAATAAAAGGAGTAGATTTTGGATAGGATTCAGAAGATGGGCACTCTTGATGAGTGTCTCCCCTTAATCTACTTTTAGAAAGAGCACTCCAAACAAAATCTTCATAAATAATTAATTAGGTGGTTTGTCATGCTGTTGTAAACTTCAACATTTTTATTTTTATGGTTTATTTTTTCATTTGCTGTGATCCGTGTCTGAGTGTTTTTAAGTAATGCTTATAATGGTGCTTGGTAGATAAGCACATAAATAAACTTGAACTTGTACAGTCTTTCTGTGCTGAGAATGCCAGCGGTCTTAGTAAACTGGCATTTATGGCTGGTTGAGGAACAATGAATTAAAATATAATACTGTAAACTGATGAAATGTGATCATCACTGTGCTGCCTCTCTATTAGTTGTGCAAAATTATTAACATGCACTGGAAATGTCAGCATGTGGCTATGAGTTGAAGGGGAGCCAGACATGTGGCCCAGCACTGTTAAGTTGTACTAGCCTGGCAGTTTATCTCCTTTAGCACATATTTCAGTATCATTATTCTGCACTAATGAGTGGGATCTCAAACCATTATTGCTTAAAAAGTAAACCTTTTTCTAAGTGGTCTGCCATCTTCTCACCTGTCGGGGTTCAGGAAAAGAGGCAATACCTCAATCACCCTGGTCTCATTGATACTCAAAGTATTCCAGAATGTGTTTATTGCCTTTCCCACACAGAAACTTTAAAGCAAGAGCGTTCACAAGTGATCTGTTTTAAACTTCGCCCTTTCATCTAGTGAGTAACATCAGTCAATATGAGACTGATATATCAAAGAGTGATTTCTGAGCTGCTTCCACCCAGTAACAGAGCGATGGAATATTATATTTGAAATATGAGAGGGCTTGTCACATGTGGACTCAGTGGGAAGAGAGATGGAGCTTAAAACCTTAAAAAAAAGATAAGGTTATGCAGTCCCAGAGAATCCACGCAATTAAAAAAAAATTGAACAGAGCTACAGAATCAATATGCTGCTATTTTAGGGAGTGCATGATGTATAATCACTTGAAAAATATTGTGTGGAGCTGCACAAAACAAACAAATTGCAAGAGCTAGTCACCCACAAGATCGATATGTATAGCGATCGCATCAAAACGCTAAACGATCATTCCTGTACATAAAAGGAGGACTTTGAACATAAATTATCCACTCCAGACAATCACAGTCCTGTGTTCACTCTGCACACCGTGTATATGCACAAGGAAGCAAGTTAGCAACCAAGTTTTACTATTTACCCTATGCTAAGAAATCTGTTAACAGCTCAGCAGTCTGAGTCTTGACATGTCTTTTTTCAAGCCTCTATTTACAGATATAAGAAAAAAACACACACATACACACACACACACACACACCCCTTCCTTCCCCCGACCATATATTCAAACACACACCATTAAATTCAATGCTTCAAGCACACACAATAAATTCAAACGTTCAAACACACACCATTTAATTCAATGCTTCAAGCACACACAATAAATTCAAACGTTCAAGCACAAGCACACACAATAAATTCAAAAGTACATGATTAATCTGACACACTTACCTGTCCGTTCTACATACATCCGATTCCCGCGCACATACATCCAAACACTCACTGCCCGCGAGATCCAAAACCCCGAGATCTTCCCGACCGACAAGAGATTCCAGACTGCTGGTGTTGCAGTCCGGCCTCAACGCGTTTTCCCAATGAGTCTATGCAGTTTAGAACTGCACAGACCTCTCTTCATGATTCCCTATCAGGACTGCCGGACTGCCTGGAGCATGCGCATAAGAGTCGCAGTAGTCTGGACTACTGCGCATGCGCGAAGTCCGCAAATTTTTAAAAACTTTTTTTTTCTTTTTTTTTTCCTTTTTTATTTATTGTTTTCAGTTGAGGGGGCTGCAGTCCGGCAGTCCAATAGCACGGGCCGCCCCTGATTGTCGTTGACGGTCGTGGAGGTGATTGCATGCAACAGAGACTTCAGCAACATCTTAAAGATGCTGTAAATGCTTCCTGCTTCTTTAACCATGAGGCAGTCATTAATAACGACACTGAAGTGACCTTTGAATCAGAAAGGCTACACTCTATACTTGACGGGATTGAGAAGGACTTCATGAAACTGAAGCGCTTCCAAACTCAACGTATACATTTTCAATATTGTTTAGACCAGCATATCATTCCTAGAGGGCTACGCATGTTTACCATGCCCACACAAGGCAAGGATTATCCAGAACCCTTGGCTAAATGGCAGCGACTGAATATTGAACTCAGTCGGAATTATCTTCAGTTATTAATAGAATTTTTCTTACCAGAAGAAGAGAAGTTGGTACAAACTATTAATTTTAAACAACAGGAGCTGTTTAATAACTTTCCTATGGACCTGGTAAGACCTTTGTTAGATAATTTATTAGACTGTATTTCAGCCTTTGAAAGGAAACTATTACAGCAAAAGCGTAATAAAGCTGCAAGAGACATTAAAGATTTTAAATTGGGCCATGTCTTCACTTGGCCAAGACTGATACAAGAACGTAGTAATAATGCTAGTGCAAATAATGACAATGTTACCCTGAATGCTGGCATTAATAATAATATTAATAGAAGCAATAGTTGTGCTAATAATAATATTGCTGTTAATAATTGTTTGAATTTAAACAAGGATGCTCATGAAACTCATGAAAGTAATGATATGGCAAATAACCCCCCCAATCCTAATGAACAGCCTGAGCCTGCTATACCACATAAGGCTATTAGAAATGAGGGATTAATACAAGATACAAATTGCGATGACTCAACGGATGTCATACACATTATTCATCCAAGTGTAGATTCCAGCAATAATTTGTATCCGAATGTCTGTATAGTTAAAGATAAACCGATAGTACCTGAAGTGGGACCTGGAGCTGTAGTTAGACCTAAGATAATAAGAACTTCAGACAATTTAAATAATAGTATGAGTACTGAGCTTTCTTTTCCTCTACCAGTACGCATAGACAAAGGCCCACAGAGGTCGCGATCGGTGAGTCGAGGGAGGCAAAAGAGGAAATTCTCAGGGGACACTTTAACTCATCACACCCTGAAGAAAATTTGGACCAACAAACGTTGGTCCATAATTTATCCAGCCTTGATTTGAGTAGTGAAGATATTCAGCTATTAAATAAGGGCATGAACTTCATTCCTAAAAGCCACAGTAAGTTAACGGACACAGTCATAGATTTAAAGTTGTTCTGCAGAAATGTTATGTTGAGGTTAATGTACAAGACACCTAATGACAATAGAACAAGTAACAATTCCTTTACATTTAAGAAATTAAGTGATTATATAACTGTTCATCATCCTTTAATAGAAGCCTATTGTAAATTGACTGAGGATGAATTGCACTTATATTATGGAAACAGACCTGTAAAGAACAGACATAATAAAATGGATAATCTTACTTTCAAAGAAAGACAGAGTCTAAAGAAATTACAAGATAATAATACTATCATAATTAGACCGGCTGATAAAGGTGGTAGTATTGTAGTTATGGATATGGGTGATTATGTAAGAAAGATGAATCTGTTACTACAAGATAAATTCTATGAACATATTACATATGAAATAGTAGATGATATTATAAGATATGTAAGAAACACATTATTAGATATATATAGAAGTGAGCTGATAGAGCAAGATTTATATGATTATTTGAACATTCCTACACCTACTATTCCTGTTATTCAAGGACAACCTAAGATACACAAAGATCATAGGAACCCACCTATGAGACCCATAGTCTCAGGTCGTGGATGGATAATGGAACATTTATCCATATTTGTCGAAAAACATCTAAGGGGAGTTTTGAATAAGAATAATATAGTATTAAGGGATACCAAGCAGTTTTTGATTGATTTTTATGAATGTATTAAATATAAAGATCTTACTGTAGGCTACCTTTTTGTCACATTTGACATACAATCATTATTTACAGTGATTCCCAATGAACTTGGACTGACATTTATTTCACAATATTTACAAGACAATAGTGATTATACCCCTGTTCATATAGATTTAATTGTACATTTCTTAGAATTAATTCTAGAGAACAATATCTTTATGTTCCAAGATATGATATACAGACAGAAAGATGGCGTAGCTATGGGCACTTCTTGTGCCAATAGCTACGCCAATATGTTCCTAGCACATTGGGAAAAGGAAGTATTGTTTGAACAACAACTTTTTAAGGAACATGTTACATTCTACAGACGTTTTGTTGATGATGTTTTTGTTTTGTGGGAAGGAACAATCAATCAACTTGAATCAATGCATGTGATTATGAACAATCTAATCCCATGTCTAAAATTCACAATGCAATCTTCAGTAGACAGGATTGATTTCTTGGATATATATGTTGAGAAACTACAAGGTAATCTCATTAACACTGGAGTATATCGCAAAGCTTGTCACTGCAATTCGTTACTATCTAGATCTAGTATGCATCCACCTTATGTTTTTAAGAACATTATTAGGGGACAAGCTATTAGAGTTTCAAGGTTGAACTTTACAGAAAGTGGTTTCAACTCTGAATTAGTTGACTTGAGACAGAGATTATTAGATAGAGGCTATGATACTACAGAGATTGTTCCCCAGTTAGACATAGCAAATAGTCTAAGATCCACACAAGCTATGCCTTATTTTGGATCTAGTTACATAGAATATTTTAAACCGTATATTAATAAACAGAAACGTGAAATTCTCTACTTCTTTTTCTACGGATTATAGTGACATTAAATCAATTATATATAAATATTAGGATATTTTACAGGTAGATGATGAAATAAAACAAGTAGTAGGAGAGATGCCAAGTTTTTTTTTCATAAACATAATTTAAAAAGAATATTGTGCTATCAGAAATCTGATAAATATCAGAGACAATCTGGATGTACTAAACCTTGTGGTAATTGCAATTTTTGCTCTTTTATTGATAGCAGCACAGAATTTAGGCATCCTGATTTATTAAAGACTTTTAATATTAATGCTGAAGCAAATTGTATGACTCCTCATGTCATATATTTAGCTGTTTATAAAATATGTTCATCATTTTATGTCGGGAAGACAAATCGCCCATTTAGAGACAGAATGAGAGAGCACCTGTATCATATCAGAAAGGGCTCTAATCACAATGCATTAGCAAAACACATAGCATTATACAACATAGAACATACATTCTCTTTTAGAGTACTACAGGTTGTTACTCCTAATACTAGAGGTGGAGATGTTGTAACATATACAGAGAGCAAGGAAACAGAGTGGATTATATTACTGAAATCAGATAGAGGACGAGGCCTGAATGAAAGGGCCTCAATTAAACCTAAACTTAGACAATGTAGAAATGTTAGGTGATTTTCTACCATTATATACATATATACTTTTAAATAGGTATTTATTATATTTATTGTACACATATAATTACATTTCTACACATTTTATATGTCATTATAATAGTATTCTTTACATATGTCCACATATATATTATATATATTTTTATATCTTTATACACACATACATATTTTTATACATATTTACATGTGTTTATACATATGTCTACACATATATATATATATATATATATATATATATTATATATATATTTTTTATACATATTTTTTATGTACATATAGATTTATGCACCTTTTATACATATATATTTGAGTGTTTTTATGTGTTTCTACGGGGTCTTTTATATTTCTATATATTTTGCATTCATAGATAGTTTGTATTTAGAGTTTAGATGGAATTATATGTTTCATATACCTTTAAATGAAGAATGTTTTAATTGATTTTGATTTTAATTGAACTTAATTGGTTGCTTAGATAAATCTGTGTATATAAAGACAATGTTAATTTAGATGTTATGAGAGATCTGATGAAGCTACTTACGAAAGTGCTTATCTGTGTCACAATAAATATTCCTGGATTTTCTGTATGTGGATCTACTTGACATTTATTTTTACAAACGTGGAATACTTGCTTTTGCTTTGTTCCATTCATTTTACTTTTACATTTATCATAATATTGATTTGAAAGGTACAATTTTCTGTTTCCCTCCACTCAAACTAAATTAGGAAAAGCTGGGGCTACCACTGAACCCATTGCCACACCTTTGGTCTGCTTGTAATATTTACCATTAAAGACAAAAAAAAATATTATCCAACATAATTTCCAAAAGGGAACAATATAAATTAATTTTTCCATTCTGTAGTTCAGTATGTTTACCCAAAAACAACAAAATATATTCTACAGCTAAAACATGTGGTATACTAGTAAGTAGTGAGGAAATGTCAACTATAACCATCCTACTGTCTAAAAATTAATTCCTTATTAAACTCCTGTATTTGACCCAAAAAATTCCAAGAATCTTTAACATAAGAGGGCAATCGCTGAACTAAAGGATTCAAAATAGTGTCCAAAAAAAGTGAAAGACCTTCAGTAACATTCTTAGATGCCAAAACTATAAGGTTAAAGAGGGAATGTGTTATATTTTTTGTAATTTTGGGATAACAAGACCCCTATCTTAGGATTTTCATCCAATAAAAAAAATGTAAAATTCATAATCGGTATCATTTTTCATACAAATTTATTTATCCTTGTTTGTATGATTTTTTTAACTTCTGTGTATAGCATTCAAAGAAGTCAGTAAATATCAATTTTTGTTACTTAATATATTTTCTATGGCACTTATATAATCATCACAACCCATAATTACTAATCCACCACCTTTATTGAGTTTCATAGGTTCATAGGTTCATACTAGGCTATCTGCCCTAGGGCATTTATAAGCCTAGCCAGAATGTGTTTGGCTTTCGCCACCCATTTTAAATTTATTTTGCTCTGCCCTTTTTCGAGGTTAGTATACTGTGCATCTGTCTAACAGTGACACAGAAGTGATACCCGGGGTAAACCTACGATCTCCCATCCACTCATCAAGATTCCTCTTGAAGAGAGTCAATGAGGGACTCTGCCTAACCTGGACTGGGATTTTATTCCAGAGTGAAGGGAGCCTCTAGGTTATGAATCTGTCCCTCCAGCATGTCCTATTTATTTCAGTGCTGAGGTTCAAGTCTCTCGAGCACGTAGCTGGATGGGATTTGGATTTTCTGAGGTACAGCATGTCCATTAATTCCGGGTTGGACATGGCTTTATACGTCAGGCATAGATCGCCTCTGAACAGGCAGTATGCCACTGTGTAGAGCTGGAGTTTCTTTAACCGGGCAGCATATGGCATCTGTTTGAGCCCTTTGATCCTCTTGGTGAGGTACTTTTGGGGTCTTTCCAGTTGCTGCAGGTGTCTGGTAAGGTACATCCCAAAAGGGGCATTGTACTCAATTATGGGCCTGATGAGGGATGAGTAAAGAGGCACAATGACCTCCCCTGATCTAGATGTGAATCCCTTCATGATTAGGTGGGCTATATAAAATGTTTTTCTAACCACTTTGGCTACTTGGTTGTCAAATGAGAGATTGCTATCAACTTGGGTCCCCAGGTCCCTAATTACTTCTTCTGTACTTAATGGATTACCACCTATGTGGTAATTTGTGGGCACTTTGTTTTTGCCAAAGGGGATGACTATACACTTTTTGGCATTTAGCTTGAGGCCATGGCTCTGGCACCAGTTGTCTATTTCTATGAGGCCCTTTGGAGGATGCTTGTGTTGGCTGGAGAGTCGATTATGGTGTCCAGTTTGCAGTCATCTGCGAACTTGGTCAGCCACAGTCCTTCCATGTTGGCCTGTACCTCCGAGAAATATATACCGAACAAGAGAGGTCCCAGGACTGAGCCTTGTGGGACACCACTTGTAACTGGTTTGGAGTCTGACATGGCTCCAGCAATTCTAACCATGTGGGTTCTGTCCTTGAGCCAGTTTGCAATCCATCTAGTGACAAAGGGGTTTATATTTAAGCTGGTGAGCTTATCTATAATGCCCGAGTGGGGTATTGTATCGAAGGCTTTTGCGAGGTCCAGGTAGGCTGTGTGGACCACCTTCCCCTCGTCAATGGCCTTGGTGACTGTTTCAAAGAAATCAACCAGGTTTAAGAGGCAGGATCTGCCCTTAACAAAGCCGAACTGGGTAGGATCCAGTGTCTGTAGGTCCCCAATATCTTTATTTATGAGGTCCATGATGATCCTTTCCATAGCTTTGCAGACCAAGCTAGTCAGGCTTATGGGCGATAGTTTCCAGGATCCGTTGAGGCACCACCTTTATGGAGAGGGACCACTGTTGCTGTACGCCACTCTTTGGGCACATATCCTGTAGTAAGGCTGAGATTGAACAATAGTTTTATGTTTGGGTTTAGCTCTTCTTGGAGTTCATGTAGGACACAGCCCGGGACACCGTCTGGTCCCATTGATGCTGTGTTTTTTGCTTTGGAGAGGGCAGCTCTTACCTGAGCATCTGAGATGTCAGGGGGGCAGCACTCTGTTGGGATAGATATTTGCCCTTTTGGTGGGGGGGGGGAGAAGTTTGCGCTGAACCTGTCAGCTAGGATGTTGGCAATGTCTGTGGGTTCAGTATATTTTTTGTCATTTTGGACTAATTCTGAGCATATCTGGGAATTACCACCCAGGTTCCTAACATAACTAAAGAAAGCCTTGTGATTATCCTTAGTGTCCTGTGCAATTTTTCTCTCGAAGCTGGCCTTAGACAATTTTATGAGTGCCCGTAGTTTTTTGCTAATACTGATCAGTGATGCCTTCCCTTTTTGGGATTTTGCTCTATCATTTAGTAACTTCCTCCTTCTATTGTATAGTTTGTTTATGGCTGGGGTCCACCAGACAGGACGTCTGCCTTTGGAGGATTGGGTCTTGGTTTTATTTGGGATTGCATGATCCATGCATTCCTGAAGGTGTTCATAGAATGCGTTTATAAAGGATTCTGCGGTCTGGGCCGTATTTTCCACAGGCCTGGGGGCTTTGAAGGATTCCACCTCGGTTTTGAGGAGTGTGAAATTTGCTTTAGAGAAGTTTTTGTCTTGTTGTTTCATAGTTCTTGAAGTGCTTTCTTTTCTTCATTGTTTAGATTAATAAACCAATGATTACTTTTATTTTACAATATTTCCCTAATGTCCTTTTCACGACATTGCTCAGATATCTTTACGGTGTTATGCAAAGCAGGGTTTAAATGTAGATGGTTTGTTTAAATTCTTCTTAAAAAACACATTTGTAAATATTTCAAATTGAGCTTTCTAGTGTAAAATTTCAGATTTTCAGTGCATATATCTCTAGTTAATCACTGTATATTAATCAGATCAGACAACAGTAGTTGAAGTAGCAAACATAAACTTATCTTAAGTCAAAAAAATAATAAAAAATATATCATTTGAAATCTTGTACAGCATTACTAAATATTCGAAAGTAATCCAAGCAAGGCAGGCAGTCTGTTTCCAGTCGAAAATCCTTTATTAATTACACAGAGAAGCGATCTAAGTAAAACGGAAATAACAGAGTAATAGTTTCCTCACAAACTTTCTGAATATATATATATATATATATATATATATATATATATATATATATATATATACTTTTTACCAGGCAAAGGAGTGGTTTATTCTGTGCAAAATTTCAAATTATATATTTTTTATTATTATTATTATTTTTTTTTACTTAAGACGAGTTTAAGTTTGCAGCTTTTAGTACTGCTGTCTGATCTGATTAATATACAGTGATTAACTAGAGATATATGGACTGAAAAGCTTCCACACAGAGAAGTTTCTTACACTGTTTTGTTTTTGGACCCACTATACTTGTTTAGTGGGTTGTTTGAGACTTCGGAGATACCATGGAGATTACTTGTTTTTTCTTTTGTTTTTGTTTTTTTTGTGTCTAGTGTAAAATTTCAATTCCAATAAAGTTTTAACCAAATTGGTTCTAAACATAGGCACAACATTTAAACCAAGCTCTACTAATTTAATTTGGGGAGAATTAAAGTTTTGCTCAGTTAAGTTCAATATTTTGGGTGAACAACTCACTAAACGTTCATTCAAATGTCCCTCTTCCTCTGCTCCAATTTGTTGGATAGCTGGTTTTCCTTCTGTGCGATGATTTTTTTTTTTACTGCCATCAAGATTGCCACTAAATGATTAAACAAATCCAGAAGGATATAATGGAAGTTCTTGTATTTCTTAATTGAGGAAGAATGTGTATTTCTTCATTTCTTAACAGAGAGACAGGTAAACTGTCTAAACTATTGACATCACTTCCTTTTAAATGTCTGTCATTGTTTAAAGGAACAGAGTATTCATTTATCTGAAAACTTGAATTAAATTGAACTTTGGGAGTAAAATTACTGGCAGCAGTTGAGGAAGGATGTTGTCTATTCACTAAGGGATATGTGGTCTTGGATTCATAAGTCATCTTGTCCCTTAAAATCTTCTTCTGCTTAGGAATCACAGTATTCAAGTCTCCCAATAAAAACAAAAATATTATCCTATTCAGATTGCATATCTGGGAACTGCTTGACCATATTATTAATACGCTTATCCATTATGACAATACTTCCTTTTAACTGTCCCAATGTATTGTTGTTTTTAATAAGTGGTTTTAAAAATTCAGTTCCAGTTTTATTAAAAAATTCTAAAAGCTGTGTAACAATTTAAGATGCCTTAAATAGATTTTTTGGCGCCAAGGTTGTTTCAAAATATTAAAGGGACAATGCCCTTTTATTGTATTCAACGTAAACATTTACATTGACTTCAATTCCCTAAACAAAATCCTATTGTTTAAAATAATAATATTAATATCAGCCATTCTGTAAGGCACACGAGTCTTTAACCACTTAATAAATTATTACAGTGACATCATGAACCTCCGATACTACTGATGGTATATGTATATTTTATCAACACATTTAAGTTTTAATATCTTATAAAAACACATCTGTCCACCTCTTGATAAAATATACTAAAAGACCAAAAACATTTCTAAAAAAAAATTTCTAAAAAAAAATGTATATTTTTGTAAAAATACTATAAAAACATTACGCTGTTGAAATAATGTACACATGAGTTTCCATTCATCTTTAACTTACAGTCAAGCCCTAACTGCTCGTTCTGCTAAAAATCATTGACCTCATTCTGTAAATTAACTAACCAAATATTACCCCTAAGAAACTTTTGGAACATTGAATTAAAAATAATTCATTATACTTGCTTTAGCCGTAGGTAAACAATTTGTACTTAATAATAATAAATGCTATTGACTGTATATAATTCAACGTGCTATTTCAAAATTGCTACGTAATGCAGGTTTCCATTTATTGACCTATATTATACCTTATTAATGATTTAAACCTAAGATAGGCGGATGCGTCTTTTTAAAAAATAACTAAAATATTACAGCGTGCTACTGTTAGCAAGCTGCATATCTACATTCTGTGACAGACCAGCAACACTGCCTAAGAATTCACTTTGTCGCTATTGCTAACTAAAATAGCGATATTGCATGCATCCTACCCCCACTAATCATAATTAATATATACTTTATGTACCAACCGGATGAATGTTGTCCATAATAATGACTGAACTATATCAGATAACCTATATTAAAACATAAATGCCAGACATCGGCAATAATGTCAACAATTCAAGATACCCCATAAAGTATATATAAATAAATAAAACTAATCAGTATAATGAACAAAAACTATGCCCTCCTTGCACAATGACTAGTCTATCAAGAAGTGATATAAAATAAGCCATTCCTATGATAAAAATGCCTATCCTAAATGAATAGGAATGGCTGAATAAAAATTGTGTAAAGATAGTGTGAAAAAATCTGTGTGTGATCTAATAAAGACAACTAAGAAACCTATCTTGAGATATTACTGTGCTAAGATGGGTTTTAATGAAATGCTCTCATTTAACCCAGGTATAGTGGTTGCATCTAGGTAAATTTGCCACCATGCCTCCTTAAATAATAGGTGCATTTTGAAATCACCCCCTCTGGGATCAAATGTGATAATATCTATTATTGCAAATTTAAATCCTTTCGTATGCCCCTTAGTTTCTGTGTGTCTTGATAAGGCATTAGTTGAATCCTTCTTCTTAATTTTATAAGCGTGTTCATAAATACATTTGTTTAAACTCCTCTCTGTCTTTCCCACATAGAAACAGGGACATTGATTACACGTCGCTAAATATACTACCACTTTTGAATTGCAGTTACCCTTTAAAAACTTTTAGTTCTCATAATATTTTGCAATTTGATTTCCTTATTTTCATTAATATAATTGCATTGACTGCAACATCCACATTTCTTAGGAAGAATAACACATCAATGGAAAATTATACTATCACCCTGTATATGTTTTTGCAGTAACATTTTTAAATTATTGCCCATCTTATAAACTATTCCTGGTTTCGTACCCATCATATCTGATAGTATGGAATCACCTGTTATTAAATACCAATACTTGGTCAATAAATCAATAATATCTGTAGATAAGGGATGGTATAACATAATATATGCTCTCTGATGGTTACTATTAGTAATGTTCCCAACATTGGTACTCATACTTATATGGGGATCTCCTAATAAATGTCCCCCTAATCCTAGTAATGGTTTATATTTCTTCCCCCATTCTTCCAAAATATATTGAGTCACATTGTCCATCATATCAACAGGGTATCCTCTATCTTTAAACATATTAGTTATATTAGTTAATTCACTGACCAGAATTTTATGGTCGGATGTCATTCTACAGGCCTTGATGCATTGACCCTTAAAAATGTTGTATTTAAGTTTGGGGGGGTGGTAGCTGTTATATTCTAAGTAGTCATTAGAAAATGTATTTTTCCTGTGTATTCTGGAACATAATTTTCCTTTATGTTCATAAATGTAAGTATCCAAATAGGCTATACCAGTTGTATTATATGAATAGGTGAATTTTAAAAATTCATTACTATCATTTAGGAACTGTAAAAATTGTTCCAATTTTTCGATACTGGAGTTCCAAAGGATGTAGATGTCATCAAGAAATCTGGAATAGTACTTAATGTGGGGGAAATAGGAAGTGGGGAAGAGAGTGTTAAGTTCCCAATCCAACATGACCAGGTTGGCAAAAATGGGAGCACAAGCTGCTCCCATAGCTACCCCCCTGGTCTGTTTGAAATATTCCCCCTCAAAGTAAATGAAATTGTTTTCTAAAACAATACTCATGCACTCAGTAATTAAGTTGATTTTGTCCCATTCTAGATCTGAAAATCTTTTAATACTGTTCGAAAAGGCCTCAAGTCCTTCCTCTTTGGGTATGCATGAGAATAAATCTATCACGTCTATAGTGACAAATAACCATCCTTTTCTCCATTTATCAATAGGATATACCTTCAAAAATTCCCAAGAGTCTTTCACCATATGTGGTATTTTATCATATATATGTTTAAGTCTCACATCTATATATTTTCCTATTGGGAAAGTTTTCGATTCACTTCCAGATATGATAGGTCTGAAAGGAGGATCATCTATACTTTTGTGGATTTTAGGTATTCCTACCAATGTAGCTAATCATGGATATTTTACTGTCATGAATTTATGTATTTCTTTACTAATCCTACCATCTATAAAATATTCCTCTAAGTATGAGTCAATTCTCCGATAGGCAATATTGATTTTATTAAGTGAGATGGATTCATAATTGCCTGTATCATAGAGAATGTCATACATTTTCTTATTGTATTCATGGCTCTCATATATTACACTTCCCCCACCTTTGTCTGGTTTCATCACCTGATACTTGGATCTGTTTGTAGTTCCTTTAATGTTTCGTTTTCTCCAGTAGTTAAATTGCTTTAACTTATATTATGCTGTGTCCTATATAAGTTGTAAAGTTTCCTAGTCATTATTTTTTCATACATTTCAACTACTGGATAACCAGAGGGTATAAAGGAACTCTTCACAACCAAATCAGAATTAATTTTGTTTGGTATATTCTCTTGCTGTTGCTTTTTATTATAACCTTTTTCATTAAACATAATAGCTAGATTCATCTTTCTTGTGAATTTTTTCAATTCACGTATACTATCTACCAGATCAAACCTAGGTGTGGGGATGAATTTCATTCCTTTAGCTAGAATATTAAAGTGACCTTCATGTATTTCCATTTGGAATAATTATAAATGTTAAATTCGTTTAGACTATACAAGAAATCTCCTGTTTTACTTATTTGATCGTTTCTATGACTATCTATGCTTACCATCTCCTGTTGTTGTTGTTGTTTCTCCCCCTTCCTTTCATATAACTGTTTCTGTAGGGTTATCCCTGTATCACTTGATCCCTCCAAAAATGGGGGTTATTAGGAGTAAATTCACTCTATAAACCTTTCCTGATGTTTTTCATCTAAACCATAATACTGATGTGTTTTCCCATTAATTTTCTCTGTATACCATGTATATACAGTCCCATTCTTGTATTGATTTAAATCTCTGTATATTTGTTTGTGCTTTGTTTTACACAGATTTTGCATCCACCTATCAGCTATGTCAAATCGCTTTATTATACAGTCTCTCCCATTCAGGGAATAATAAATCTTTGGTTATAAGCTCATTCAAATTTTAAGTTTCATGAATTAACTTACTTAATTTTTCATCATTGTATTTCAACAAAAGTTGCATAAACTTAAAACCACATTCGTCAAAAATGTATTGAACTCTTCCTTAACATTAGCAGTCATATTGATACCCATGGGTACCTTGAAAAATCTTAACCCTTTTGGTACCATTTTCATCTCAATGCATTTCTTAATATATGCATTGTCTGTTTTTACTCCATTAATATTTTTTAGGTGTTTTCCCATGGAGTAAATCTTATCCTTTAAGGTACCCCCTTTAACCATGTAATTGTTCTGTACATCTATAAACTGTTTAACTTGATCAATGTCACAGCCTTTAGATAAAAAAATTGGTTGAGTTGAGTCTCCTGTGTTTCTTTACTTTTGTCAAGAATTCCATTATATTGACTTGTGATTTACAGTACCTTTAGGATGTTGTGCAACTCTTCCAACCACATTGGAATACGTCTTGGCTGGGAGTGGTCTCTTTGGTTTTGTTCCCAGTCTATTAGCTTCTTCATCAAAATCATAGACTGAGAAATCAAAAGTAAAGTCCGATAGATTCATTTTACTACTATTTAGGGGTTCAGTGATGTTAAATGGTAGTTCGATGTCAATAGGACATCTTGTCCTGTTGGAAATCTGTCCATTAGGTATGGCCATACTATCCTCTGACTCATTCATGCCCTCAAGTTGTTGGTTGTCCCCTTGTCTAACAGGCTGTGGAAGGTTGGTACTCGATTTAGATGCAGTCAATATATTGCCTCATCCTTATTATGTCTATCACTATAAGAAGCCGAAGAACTGGCTCCTTTGTTGTTGGAGCATTCACTCAGCGGCTTAGTAATTTCAACAGTCATTTTTTTGACTAGTTCAAACAATTTTCCAACCTCATCTTTCAGAGTAGAAAGCTCTTCCCGGTGTTGTGAGAGTTCATTGCGTTCTCCCTTGTTATGCATAGGCGAGTCTTCACCGGTGGTCTCCATGCCAAGTCGACTGCTGAATAATTCCAAAAAAGTACTGATAACTAATGTGCACGGATTCCCCAATAAGTGCTCGCTCACCTTGAAACAGTAAATGGAAGAACACGCTTCTCTCCTTGATTAAAATACAGCCGTTTATTGCCCAAAACAGGAATAACAATGTTAATACATCCAATAAGATCCAAAAAATGGAAAACAGTAGTTCCAATAAGATCCAAAAAATGGAAAACAGTAGTTAAGCGCTTTCATCCGTATATCAGGCTTCTTCAGAACACTGTGTAACAATTTAAGATGCCTTAAATAGATTTTTTGGCGCCAAGGTTGTTTCAAAATATTAAAGGGACAATGCCCTTTTATTGTATTCAACGTAAACATTTACATTGACTTCAATTCCCTAAACAAAATCCTATTGTTTAAAATAATAATATTAATATCGGCCATTCTGTAAGGAACATGAGTCTTTAACCACTTAACAAATTATTACAGTGACATCGTGAACCTCCAATACTACTGATGGTATATGTGTATTAAATCAACACATTTAAGTTTTAATATCTAATAAAAACACATCTGTCCACCTCTTGATAAAATATACTAAAAGACCAAAAACATTTCTAAAAATATATATGTATATTTTTGTAAAAATACTATAAAAACATTACGCTGTTGAAATAATGTACACATGAGTTTCCATTCATCTTTAACTTACAGTCGAGCCCTAACTGCTCGTTCTGCTAAAAATCAGTGACCTCATTCTGTAAATTAACTAACCAAATATTACCCCTAAGAAACTTTGGGAACATTGAATTAAAAATAATTCATTATACTTGCTTTAACCGTAGGTAAACAATTTGTACCTTATAATAATAAATGCTATTGACTGTATATAACTCAACGTGCTATTTCAAAATTGCTACGTAATGCACGTTTCCATTTATTGACATATATTATACCTTATTAATGATTTAAACCTAAGATAGGCGGATGCGTCTTTTTAAAAAATAACTAAAATATTACAGTGTGCTACTGTTAGCAAGCTGCATATCTACATTCTGTGACAGACCAGCAACACTGCCTAAGAATTCACTTTGTCGCTATTGCTACCTAAAATAGCGATATTGCATGCATCCTACCCCACTAATCATAATTAATATATCCAAGTAGAGTGAGCGCTTTCGGCAAAACAATTGTTCTGCCTTCTTCAGACAAACAGCAGAATACCAAATGACACAAAGTTTTATACTATTAAACATTTCTTTGAGACCAATCCAAAGCAAATGCATTATTTCATTACTAGTAACCATAGTGACCTTAAAAAGGCATAGTAAATACCAAGTGAAAAACGTACTTCATTGTCAAGTGCTGCAACAATATGTTGCAAGCCAGAATCATTAAAAATGCATTTACGTACAATGCAGGAATATAAAAAATGTGAAAAAATACAAATTATGTATTGGGACAAGACATAAAAGATGAGAAATAAATAAACCTTTGTCCCCAACAACCAACATAGTAGTTAGGTTTTAAAAATCGTTCCTATAAACAGTAATAGACCTCCAGGATATTTACAAGTCATTTCGCCATGTTAAGGCCAATTATAAATGCGAAGTTATATTTCCTCACGCATTGCCAGAACAACTGCAGATGTACAAAAGCAGTTCAACATAGAACAGCACATATATACTGTTCCCCACAGCCAATGCGTATTCATGAATGTCAATCTAAATGTATCGCAAATAATGTGTTAAAATCAAAATAAATTGCATAAGTTGATAAAAAAATTAATTAAACTTGAGTTTGGACGTCATGCGCACTACTACCCTTCTTGAATTAATTCCTAAAAGTGAACATAACATTGTATAATAGAATAAAACATACTAGAAATACTTTCTAATTATATATTGTCTACAAGAAATCAGTATTAATGTAAATATAACTTGTTGTAAATTCTAAACAACGTATTTACATTCTAAGATAAAGTGGTTATGACCCCTATCATCAAGGTTGGAACACATTTTACCATTAATGACAAGGAATATAAGGTAGACAACTATTTTAATTGTGAAACAAAATCTGCCATTTCCGCAGCTCTGTGTAACCACTGTAAAGCTTTTTACATTGGAAAAACTGAGCGTAAGGTAAAAACTAGAATATATGAACACATGTATGCTGTTGGTAAGCAGGATGAAAACAATGCTCTGGCTAAGCATATTTTAGAACATAGTGGGCACTCTTTCAGTTTTGTTGTTCTGCAGCAAAGAATCCCAGAAATAAGAGGGGGTCCATGGCAAATTCGTCTAGAAATTGACGAACTCTTATGGCAGATTCGTACTAGAGCCCACCTTTCGCCAGGTATTAATGATACTCTTTCAATTAAATGTGTTCTTAAGTGGCTCTCCTATAATAGATAACATAATAGGGGTCATAACCACTTTATCTTAGAATGTAAATACGTTGTTTAGAATTTACTACAAGTTATACTTACATTAATACTGATTTCTTGTAGACAATATATAATTAGAAAGTATTTCTAGTATGTTTTATTCTATTATATATTGTTATGTTCACTTGTAGGAATTAATTCAACAAGGGTAGTAGTGCGCATGATGTCCAAACTCAAGTTTAATTAATTTTTTATCAACTTATGCAATTTATTTTGATTTTAACACATTATTTGCGATACATTTAGATTGACATTCATGAATACGCATTGGCTGTGGGGAACAGTATATATGTGCTGTTCTATGTTGAACTGCTTTTGTACATCTGCAGTTGTTCTGGCAATGCGTGAGGAAATATAACTTTGCATTTATAATTGGCCTTAACATGGCGAAATGACGTGTAAATATCCTGGAGGTCTATTACTGTTTATAGGAACGATTTTTAAAACCTAACTACTATGTTGGTTGTTGGGGACAAAGGTTTATTTATTTCTCATCTTTTATGTCTTGTCCCAATATATAATTTGTATTTTTACATATTTTTTATATTCCTGTATTCTATGTAAATGCATTTTTTATGATTCTGGCTTGCAACATATTGTTGCAGCACTTGACAATGAAGTACGTTTTTCACTTGGTATTTACTATGCCTTTTTAAGGTCACTATTGTTACTAGTAATGAAATAATGCATTTGCTTTGGATTGGTCTCAAAGAAATGTTTAATAGTATAAAACTTTGTGTCATTTGGTATTCTGCTGTTTGTCTGAAGAAGGCAGAACAATTGTTTTGCCGAAAGCGCTCACTCTACTTGGATTTATTAAACCAGTTTTTATTCAAAGCCGTCTCCTATTGTTTCCAGTTCGCCTTTCATTTTCTTATTTGGGTTTGCTTTTTCCATTTGTGCATAATTAATATATACTTTATGTACCAACTGGATGAATGTTGTCCATAATAATGACTGAGCTATATCAGATAAAAATAAATCAGATAAAGATGTGCACTCTACCTCAGTGAGTGCGTACTGTTAAAACTTCCGGAGATCTATCTGGTTTCCTGACAGAACTTATGAAAACAACATAACCTGAAAGAGGAAACCATCCCAGTAGTCTATAATAATGAGACTAGCAAATTGCCAGAAAAGCACTGTGGTCAGTTGCTAAGTGTATCCATAAAGTAGGAAGCATTACCATTGATATGATTATTGCTTGACTGTGTGTGTGTGTGTGTGTGTGTGTGTGTGTGTGTGTGTGTGTGTGTGTGTGTGTGTGTGTGTGTGTAGCAACAGATCCTTATAGTGAGGTGCAAAACTTTTCCAACCTTCGGGAGTAAGATGAATGAAAAACATTCCCATTCCAACAGGGAAAACTGGTACTTCTTGAGGAACAAAATTGCTGGCCCGAGACTCCTTAAATTAGAGAAAAATGAACTGTAACCAGTCTCTGTCAGTACTTCAGAGTGCTCAAGCACTTCTTACTTGTTTAGAAACCAATACTTTATTAAAAAAATAAAATATATTGAATAGATGAGCACTTTTGCCCTTAACAGCTTCATCAGATCTGATGAATATATAGTTATACGTGTATATAGATTGAGAGAGAGATGAGACTACTGTTACCACTTACTGTTTGAACATTTTATTACAAGAGTATTCAAGATATATTAGATTTGTACCTTTTCACTGGCAATGTGTTTTAATAATGGATTCAGCCTTGAAAGCATGGTGCTTCGAAGTACAGAAGCAACAGGACAAATAATCAACTGTTACAAACTTTAGAAACTAAAACTGAGTCTCAAATTTTAAGATTCTCAAAATTCTAATGATGTAGCTATACTTAAAAAAAATATATATATATATATATTATATATATATATATATATATATATATATATATTGTACATTGTCACATGCTCATTTCAGAATTAATATTTGGCATCCCTGAGGTATGATGGGACAATGGACTTGGATGTGACTCAGTGCTACATCTATTTTTAAGCAGCTCATCCATAACGATAATAATGTAGAATTCAGCTCAAACTTTTTGGATTCCATCACACCTTTAGTCTTTCTAATTGATAACCAAAAACACATTGTAATAGCACAGGATGAAAGCTTAGTCTTAATATAATCTAAATACAACCAGGACATTAGTAAACCTATTTTCGGTCTTACATGCCCAATCATTTGTTTTATATCAGGTAAATCCAAATTAGAATGCGTAGCCTGTTGTACAGTAATGGATGAACCCAGTAAAAACATATTACCTCCCAAAGATTAATTAATATTCTTTATTATAACAATAATTTTAGTTATTTAATAACAGCGTTATGTGCATGACATTTGAAAATAGCTGACAAAAGAATTACTGGCCTTAATAGTAAACATTTTTCAGTATTAGATTTAATTAGTGTTGTAAAAATGCTCATTCATCAACTTATAAATTTCCTTTGTAAAATTCTATAAGTTTTCACTGAACCTAAATAGACAAATAAGTTAAATAGTTAAATAAAGGTTTATTTTTTGTGCTTTTTTATGAAAGAGTCTCACTACATATACCATAGCATGATATATTCTCATTTTAATCAATTCATTTATTTCTTTTCCCGGTATTAAGTATGGTATTTGTCAGTCTTTTTTGAGCTTAATAATATTTTAATATGGTCTCAGATTTGTCTTTAGTACTATGAGGACAAAAGTGGGAGTAGTTCTCAGTGGTATCACATACCCAAAGGATCAATTAAATTCCCTCTTTGCATTGCCCTGAATTCCTTCTTTCATTGAGGATATGTGTATCTCCTCTATTAAAGAGAACATAATGTGTACAGGAGAGCCTACTTGCTCCTAGTTCCTAGTTGTTGACTTTTTTAGATATGAACGCCAACAAGAATGGTATTCCCCTCTCATGCTTTGCTCAACTTTACATCCCATCATAGCCTCATCAAAGTAAGGTAAGTGAGATGACCTTTTCTTAGACAGACCTTACCACACAGCTGCAGGTGATCAACTTTAAACTGAGCCAAGCAGAAGAAATCCTCAAAATATCAATATCACTTGGATACCATAAGCAACTCACATATGAGCTTGCATACATTCCTGCTAAGAAAGCAGCACTGTCAAAATATTTATGAAGCAATTTAAAGGAAAATCCACAGAGACATAGCTGTATAAGTATTTGTTTGTATGTCTTCTTTTTTTCTGCACTAGCAGCAAAAGAGGAAAAAACACAAATAACATTTTTCTTGATTTGTTGACCAAGGAAGTCTGACTGGGCAAAAACACACTTTCAGTGGAGGCCTGGGAAGGAAAGCACTGGAGTTAAATCACATATATTACATAAAAATAAAAAATTTTTGCACGTACAGTGCATTTTACATTAACAGTATATATTTTTGCATGAAAATAAGGGCAGTACATGTACTAAAATAAAAAAAAAAATAAATTTACATCCACTGGATAAGCATCACTCCAGAATGAAATAAAAATCAATAATGTAAGAAAGTAAAAAAAAAACAGAATTGAAAGTGTTTTCTAGGATGGTAGCAACTACAGATGTAGATAGTAGTAACCTGATTTAAAAGAATGAAAATTAACATAGATTAGCAAAATGATAGGAAAGACAGAGGGTTAGTGATAGGGGAAGGGAGAAAGCAGTGAGGAAGTGACAGTTTGAGAGTTAGTGAGGTACAGTAGAGTAGGTGGGTTAGAAAGCAGATCATTGCTAGACTTGTTGGTTAAGAGAGAGGGTCAAGGATGTACTCTACTTCACATAGATGGGGATCTTATTCAGTAAAGCAGGGATCCTTTGAGACATATATCATTTCCTCAGCAGGTTCTCTTTATGTCGCAAACAAAGTTCAGGTCCTTGGATCTAGTGTTTCTGTCATTTGTCTTGCAGATGTGCAAGAGATCTGTCAGAGATGGATCTGAGGACACCTTGTATGCTAGGCATAGATCACCTGTTGGTCGCCTGTAGGAGATTGAGTAGAGGGATAGGACCTCAATGTGATCAGGTGATCAGTAGAGGACAGGATATTCATACCCTGGATTCTCCTGGTGAGGAACCTTTGAGGGCATTCAGCTGTTGCAAGTGCCTGGTTAAGTAAATGCCAAAGGGGCATTGTACTCAATGATGGATCTGACAAGGGCTGAGTAGAGTGGTAATATTACTTCCTTGGACCTGGATGCCATACCCTTGCTTATGAGTTGGGTGACACAGAATGATTTTCTTACTGTTTTGGCTACATGTTGGTCAAATGACTGATTACTGTCTACATATGCTTCCAGATCCCTAATTGTTGGGTCAAATCTTAGGGGTGTTTTAATAATGAAGTAATTAGCTTGGGTGTACGATTCTCAAAGACCACTCTAATGCATTTCTTTGCATTGAGTTTTAATCCATGGCTTTCCCACTACTCATTTGATCCAATATTGTCTATTTTTGTCATATTCAACTATGGGTTGTCAGATTCAATTGGATCTGACCTTGGCACTGACTCTGAAGCTTCTTGGTTCCAGGGCTCTGACTCCTCCTCTACCCATAATTACGCTCCACTCCACCTCACTACCTCAGATCTTGTTTGCCACCTAAAAAATTCAGTTGTGTTTATGAGGGCTCCACATTTCAGTATCCTTTTTTTCTTGGCTATCTTGCTTTATAGTTCACTCCTCCCTGTACTGAGAGATTTTTCTCTCTTGCTTAGGTTTAGAGTTTAAAGGCTACATTTGGAATTATTGCTATACTTAGGTTAAATAGTTAGTTAGATATTACAGTTTGTAAAGTTGTGTAATTTTTTTCCATTTTATAGCATAAATATAGTATTTTACAAGGCTTAAAATAGTGTTTTATATATATATATATATATATATATATATATATATGTATATATATATATATATACACACACACACACACACACACACACACACATAAATATATATATATATATATATATATATATATATATATATAGAGAGAGAGAGAGAGAGAAATACTTGGTGTTTTTGTGTTAGCTTTGCTTGGTTTGTAGTGATAGTTGACATAATAACAGACAGCCAAGGGTTTAAAAAGGGCTGTGAATCTTGGCACAAGCCCCGCCCCCCCAATCCAGATATGCTACGTGTTTGTGCCCTGCCCATCGTCATACACAGTATCAAACTTGTGCTCCTTTTAGTTGTAGGGCTCTCCAGAAGAGGGTGGAGAAGCTCACAGTCAAGAGTCTTCTCCCTCCACAGAGAGGATCTGCTATACCTGCTTCCACTTCTGCAGCCTCTTCTCAAGCAAACAAGGATAAGAGGCCTAAAGTTAAACAAAAGGGAAAGAGAAGGAAAAATTGGATTCAGAAAGGTAGAAGAAGCATTCCTCGAATCCAATGTTGCTGTCCAGGTTGAATCAGAAATTTCCTTGATGGTCAGAGCCGACAGTTTCTCAGATCTGTCCTTCACCTTCTCGGCCCCAGTTATCTCCACACCTAGTAAATCCGAGGCTACACTCACCAATCCTACAGACGTGGAGGTATTCAAGATAGTTTCTTCTACTTGGTCATCCAGAAGCCTGACCCTCGTCATCATCCTGTCAACATCTTGCTCGAAGTACCTTGGACTACAGATCCAGCTTGGGGTTCTGTCAATACTGTCTTCTGGGAACTTGCTGAGTCTTGGGACAACTACTGCTCCTCTTCCTTCTCTGGTCCTGGTCAGCCCTTCAGACCTATCTTGGATTTGACCTGTCCTGGAGCACCTTTGTCAGAACCAACAGTCCAAGTTATGACTCTGACAGTTTTTTTTTCCTCTTTCAGCTCCAACATCAGACCCATTATTGAGTACAATGCACCAATTGGAATGTACCTGGCTAGACATCTCCAGCAGCTGGAGAGACCACAGAGGTACCTAACCAAGAGAATTACTGGCCTCAAACAGTTGCCCTATGCAGCACGATTGAAAAAGCTAAGACTGTTCTCTGTTGCATACCGCTTTCTCAGAGGCGATCTCTGTCTAACGTACAGAGCCATGTCCAACCCAGAATTGTTGAACATGCTCCATCTTAGCAAAACCAAATCTACTCGAGCTACACGCTCTAGGGATATAAACCTCAACACAACAATGAATAGAACATGCTGGAGGGATAGATTCCCTTCGCAGAGACTTCCCTTACTATGGAACAGGGTCCCGATCTACATAAGACAGAGCCCCTCACTATCACTCTTCAAGAGGAACCTTGATGAGTGGATGGGTAACAGAAAGTTCACACCGGGGATCACACCAACAGCACTACTAGATAGGGGCCAAGGGTACTAGCTGCTAGTACAAGGGTCTAGGGAACTACTAAAGGGGCGGTGAATACCACACAATGTGGCTGGGCTAATATATGCCTTTGGGCAGATAGCTCAGTACCAGCCTATGAACCTATATGTTCAGATCTGGGAGAAACTTGTAGTTGAAGCTTCTGGGCCAGGACTCAAGGGATGAGTCAACACTAAAGTTGTCAAAACTGTCTCTTCTCCTCAGCAACTCAAAACTTGATAGCTCAGCCCGAGATGAGCTTTGGGGTTGAGACTCATCAGTTCCAAGGTATCTTTTCTGTCTGAGAATAGGAGGAAGCTTATGGACCCGATGGTGCCTCTGGCCTTTGAGGCTTTTGAATGGGCCTTATCAGTGCTGTGGGAGAAAATGTATCCATCTAGTTTGTTTCCATCCATGCATCTCTCTGCAGTTGGAAACTGGTTTTCCAACTCTCAAAGAACCTTCGAGAGGATTTGGAGGGCGGGAAGAAAATGTGGTTCTGCAAATCACAGAGCTCTTATCATGGCAGTCCTGGAGATAGACCTATTTGTGGCAGGGGAGGAGGCAACTACAATGGTCATCACCTTAAAGGCAGAGACAGACCGTATAAGCAGGGTTTTTGCAGTCCATTTACAAGAAGCTCTTTCAGTGCCCCTGAAGGGTTGCCCGACTACTGCACTCTGCAGGCACTCAGGTGACACTTGTCTGTGCACCCACAAGCTGGGCAAGACATAACAATGGATTTTTTGGTACTAAACTTAATTTCCAGAGGCTATTCCATACCCTTTTCCCTTCCTCCTATAAAGAAGAAGAAGAAACTTCCTGATGTTTCACCCAGTCAGTGGGAACTTGCAGCAGCAGAAATTGCCAGGCTGCTAAGAAACGGAGTCATCCAACTGGACTCAAAGCCAGTTAGAGTCTGGAATTTACTCAAAGTTCTTTTTAGTATCCAAGAAAACAGGGGACCTTAGCCCCATCTTGGACTTAAGTCACTTAAATATATGAAATAGACAAAATTCAGGATGGTCACAATTTAGTCCATTTTGCTTCTTCCTAGGAAGGATGATTGGATGTGCTCCATAGATCAAGGAAACATACTATCATTTAAGGATAGAAAAGCATTCAAGGAGATTCCTCCCTTTCTATTTGGGAGCCAATCATTATCAATTCAGAACCCTGCTTTTTGGTCTCACCACAACCCCTTGGGTGTTTATCAAGATGATGGCAGTGGTGGCAGAGCATCTTCGCCTGCTAGGGATCCATGTTTTCTAATACCTTGATGATTGGCTTCTAACCAGTACTTCCAGCGACTTGTTATCAAACCATCAGGACCTTCCGCTCCATCTGATGCAAGAACTAGGGATCACAGTCAACCTAACTAAAAGTCATGTTTCCCCTACTCAACAGATAGAATTTATCTGATGCTACCTGGATTCAAGTTTACAGACTGCATACTTTCCCACCCCAGGGTGCGCTCCCTGCACCTCAAAGCCACTCAAGTGCTGCATCACCCATCTCCAGCAAGACTAATTCTCCTCCTCTTTGGCCTAATGGCTTCTGCAATCCTCATTGTTCCATTAGCCAGATTTTACATGAGAGTGCTTTAGTGGACTGTAGTGGTGCAGTGCTCCCAACACTTTCATCCACTACATACAAAAATTCATCTCCATCAAATCTGCAGTCAGCACATCTGGTGGATAAAATCCCCTTCAGTGACAGAAGGACATCCATTCCACATGGATCCACCTCTGGCTGTAATGACCGCTGATGCATCCCTTCTAGGGTGGGGAGCATTTCGAAGGGAAGACAGTCCAAGGTACTTGGTCACACAGAGAGGCTAACCTTCACATCAGTATCTTGGAGATGAGGCCAGTCAGCATATAAGGGTGTGATATCAGTGAGACAACATATCAGTAATCTGGTATGTCAACAAACATGGAAGAAGATGCTCCTATCCCCTTTGTTGGGAAACCATGAGAGTTTGGCAGTGGGCAATGTCTTGTTATTGCTTCCTGATTGCAGCACACATACCGGGGACATCCAGTATGCTAGAAGACAAATTGAACAGAATTATCTTAGTGCTTCTTGAGTGGTCCCTCAATCCACCAGTGATAACTTTGATTTTCCATTGCTGGTGCCAGCATTGCTGCGATCTCTTTGCATCTTACCTAAACAAAAAATGCAGCACTTACTTTATTTTTGCTGTGATATCTCCACAGGGGCAGTCAACGAGGGATACTCTAGTCCACAGAAGGGCCCCCAGGTCTCTTCTGTGCCTTTCCCCTGTTGTCCTTAATGAACAAATTCATGCAGAAAGCAAGAATGTGTAAGGCCTGTGTGATCCCCATTGCCCCCTTCTGGCTCCAACAGAAGTGTTTTCCTTCTGGTAACCTCTAGTACATCTAACATGGATACTGGATCAGTAGCCGAACTTGTTAACACAACTATCCGGACTAGAAATCCATGAAATTAGCTGCTTGATTCCGCCAGTTTTAATCATAGCCAGAGTTGTCAGACTCCCTGCTTTGGTTGTCCAGATCATATCAGGACCTCAAAAATAGTCCACTAAGATGATGTACCAGAGTAAATGGAAGAAGTTTTCCATTTGGCCTATATCAAAAGGTTTAGATCCTTTCTCTGTTCCTTCCATTTTGGAATTCTTGTCTGAGGTTTTCCACAGCAGCTCTAACTGTTCCACTGTCAAAGTGCAAATAGCCGCTATCTCAACCCTCCACAGAAGGCAGAATAACAACTAGAGTCTTAAAGGTCTTTTTGAAGGAAACCTTTCTCCTACAACCACCTATAAAAGACCCAGTACCTTCCTGGGATATTACTATCAGGCTACATGCATTGACTCAACTACCCTTTGAACCATCAGCATCAGTTGATTTGAAGTTTGTCTCTTGGAATACAATCTTCTTGGTGGCTGTTATGTCAGCCAGGTGGATTTCAGAGATTCAGGCACTTTCTTGCCAGCCTACCTATCCATATTTTCACAAAGACAGAGTTTATTTGATAACTAACATATCTTTCATTCCTAAGGTAGCATCCAAGGCTAAATTAAACCAGTCAGTAAACCTTCCAGTCTTTTTCACCAAAATCTCAAACAAAGATGAATACATTTTACATTTGCTGGATGTTCATTGTCAACTTAGGTTCTGTTTTCATAGGACCAAGCAAATCAGAAGGTTTAATTGAGTTCCCAAAACTTAAATTAGGTAAAGCAGTTGTTAAGGTTACTGTTTCCAGATGATTATCAGACTGCAGTTTTATTTACAACAAAAAAGACTTGTCTGTACAATCTAAATCTAAAGCTCATTCCAAAAGGGCAATGGCCACAATAACCATCTTTTCTAGCGGACTACCTGTTGATGTTATTTGTGCTGCAGCAACTTGATCAACAGTTCACACCTGTGTGCTTCACTTGTATAGTCCAGATCACGCTCTTCCTTTGGTTCCAACATTCCCAGGAATGTCCTTCCTTGATACCACCTAGGTATAACAGCTTGAGAATTTGTCCCATGATACTTGAAATAAATAAAAATAGACAACACTGGATAAAAAAGTAGATCTATGTTGTCTGATTTTCTTCCGTTTCTACCTCCCTCCCTCCTGCCCTCTTCTGGTGGCCAGGTAGTTTTCTGGTACACCTTGTCTGTGGGGCAGCCCTTACTGATTGTATTACAATCCTACCAGTTGTTTTGTGTAGACTAGATTTAGTCTTGAACACAATTAATATATATTAATGGGGTACACTCAGTCTGAGGTACTGAGATGGATTGGAAGAAATTATGGGAAGGGGAGGAGTCAAAGACCTGGAACCAAGAAGATTCAGAGTCAGTGCTGAGATCCTATCAAATCAGATCTGACAGCCCATAATTGAACTCGATGAAAATTGGACAACAGGAATCTATCTTTAAGGTATTTACATAACTTTCATTTTGTGTTAGATCCCCTTGTAAGATGTTGATGTAATGGGGGAATCTTTGATAGCCCCTATGTAGTCATCTGTGAACTTGGTGAGCCAGAAGCCTTTGTCATTAGCCTTGACTTCCAAGACGTAGATGCCAAACAGGAGTGGGCCCAGTATTGAATCCTGAGGTACTCCGCTGTTAAGTGGTCTCTTGGTGGAGTTGGGGTCACTGATCCTGACTTTGTGTGTCCTACCTGTGAGCTAGCTGGCAATCCAGTGACTAACATAGGGATTTATACCTAGTTCTGAGAATTTGTCGACAATACCCGAGTGGGGTATTGTGTTGAACACCTTGGCCCATCCCACCCCATTCATAGCTATGGTGAACCTCCCGAAAAACCACTTGAAGTCTGCCAGATTCTTCCCTTAAATCCAAACTGGGATGGGTTCTGTGTCTGTTGGTTGTCAATATCCTTGTTCGTTTTCATGATAATTCGTTCCATAGCTTTGCATATCAGACTTGTTAGACTGATGGGACTGTAGTTCCTGGGGTCAGTTGATGATCCACCCTTATGAATAGAAAAAAATAATTGTGGCCGTCCATTCACTTGCCACATAACATGTTTTGAGGCAATAGTTGAAGAGTGTCTCACGTGATCCTGCTAAGTAATGTTTTAGGCTATTTAGGAGGCAATTAGAAATATTCTTGTACACAGTGAAGCAGTGTTTTTGGCCTTAGTGCCTCCAGGACGTTCTCCTTGTTAGTAGTTGAGGGGTATGCTAGAAGACATTTCACAGGGGGTAGTAGGAGGGAGTCCTAGTTGATTTTTATTTCGAGGGAGACAGCTTTGTGGCCCAACTTCACTAATGAGGATATGACATTGGGTGGTAGAGTGCAACACTCTCCCATGTTGGTGAGTACTCTGTCCATTATGTTTGATCCTCTGGCCTATGTTTGATCCTCTGGCTGGGGAGTGCACTATCTGGTCCAGGGTGTTTGTGTTGATAAAGACCAGGAAACATTATGCCGGTAAGTTATAGGCAGCGTACATTTCTCAGTCCGTAGAGGGGTAAATCTCCCATGAATAGGGTATTTGGTGGGAAGATGAGCACCACCTAATAGATCTAGGTAAGACTTGTAAGCTTCATGGGTCATAGAGCGTGACCTATAGCAGGCCAGGACATGGTAGGGAACCTTGTCTGTGGAGTCTTGGATGTGGGTGAGCTCCAGTGTATTATCATATTTAACCAGCCTAGAGTTGTATTTGCTGCTAATGTAGATCTAGACACCTCCACCTTTAGCCCCTGTCTGTGCTGCTGTTGGTCTAAATGTGTGGAAGGCACTGTAGCCTTCCAGTACCACCATAATTTCTGTGGCTTTAAAACAAGTCTTAGTAATAGCACAGATATGTACATTCTCTAGAGTGAGGAGAGCTTGTATGGTGTGGAGTTTTTTGTTTAAGCTCCTTGCATTGAGCAGTCGCACCTTAAGGTTGCTTCGATGCTTCAAGTTTTCTTTCTTTTTTTTTGCTAAGTTGGTAGTTTTGTCTTTTTGCTTAAAAATGCTCTAAGGAGATGGATAAAGTTTTAGCCAATATCTGAAAGCCCGGAAATGCAGAACATGCTTGGGAAAGCAAAGTGATCTGTTAACCATCTTCTCCCATGCTGATGGATATTGGATTCTCATAGGATCATAGGAAGTTACTAGGCTATTGGCCCTGAGGCCATCATAAGCCTAGCCAAGCGTTTTTAGCCCATGTTTAGACAAGTCAGCACCCAAAGCCCTTGTCCAGCACAGACACAGGTGGAATCCCAGGGGTGTACTTTCTGTTTCTTGTCTAGTTATTCAGGTTGCGCTTGAAAAGGGATAATGAGGTACTCTGCTTGACGTGGAGAGGGAGTCTGTTCTACAGATGGGGGAGTCTCTGGGCCACAAATCTGTCCCGCCAGTAAGTCTTATTGATGTCACAGACCAGCTTGAGGTTGCACATGTGGGCTATTCGAGTGGAGCTTGACTTGCAGATATGCAGCAGTCACATCATGGCAGGGTCTGAGATTGCTTTGTAAGCCAGCCAGAGGTCACCTCTGAGGAGTCTATATGAGACTTAGTAGAGGGACAGGGCTTTTAGCCTATCTGTGTAGGGTAGATGTTTGAGGCCCTGGATTCTTTTGGTGAGGAACCTCTGTGGTCTCTCAAGCTGCTGAATGTGCTTTGCGAGGTACATGCCGAAGGGGGCATTGTACTCAGTAATTGGCCTTATAAGGGAAGAATGCAGGGATGTTATGACCTCCTTGTCCCTGGATGAGATACCCTTACTTATGAGGTGGGCCATGTAGAAAGCTTTCCATACAATGGAAGCAACATGGTGGTAAAAAGTCAGGTTGGTATCAACCTGAGTACCCAAATCCCTCATGACTGATTGCATGCGTAGGACATTGTTATTAATGTGATAATATGTGGGGACGTCACTCTCCCCAAAGGGGATGATGATGCATTTTTTGGCATTCAGTTTGAAGCCATGTTTCTGGCACCAGTCATTTGTTTGGGTGAGACCCTCTTGGAGGATGTCCACATCACTTGAGGAATTGATGACCATGCCCACCTTGCAGTCATCTGCAAACTTGGTCAGCTATAGCCCACTGCTTTTGGCCTGCATCTCAGAGAAGTATATCCTGAATAACAGAGGCCCCAAGATTGATACCTGGGGTATGCCACTCGTTACGGGTCTACTACTTGAGGTGGCTTCCCCTATTTTGATTACGTGGGTTCTATCAGTGAGCCAGTTTGCTACCTATCTGATAACATATGAATTGATACCTAGTTGAGAGAGTTTATCTATTATGCCCAAGTGGGGAATATTGTCGAAGGCAGGTCAAGGTAGGCGGTGTGCGCTGTCTTCCCCTCGTCCATGGCTTTGGTTACTGTCTCAAAGAAGACGAGCAGATTTAACAGACATGACCTCTCCTTGACAAAGCCAAACTGTGTTGGCTTTCCTGAAGTGATAGCATAAAGTAAGCTAATTATTAAAATCAGTCATTTGTTGTTCATACTGTGACATCATTCTTGGTGAACGTAGAATGCTGCTAAATGCAATGCTTGCACCAGTGAGCTACGCCTCTGGTCATTTGCACACACATGGACTAAGATAAAGTCATATTAGTACCTGTGGTGCAGTGACTTGAGTGCGTGCTTGATATTGTGGTTCCTAGCTGCAGACAGGTAACTAACAGTTACCTTCTCCTTGTTCAAGGTGAGAGGAGTATCCGTGTCTTAAATACGTACAGATTTCTTTTCAGAGTTTTGACACACAGTGGGAGTAGAATGAGTCTCCAGCAGTTTTCAATAATTTACTGATACATAAGAGTTTGGTGCTATATTGAAGGTTTGTAGTAAGAGAGTGGTAAAGTAGAGTGGCCTGTAACTTTGGGCATTTATCAGGAAACCATAGGAGGCTGTGGGCAGTGATTAGCTGTTTTATGCTGGTGTGGGAGTTTGAGGCAGTTTAATTGTTTTAGTACAACAAGCAGAAGAGTAAAGTTATTCCAGCAATCAAGGAATGTTGAGAAGCGAGTGTGATACTGAAGTCGCTGTATCCAGCTATGTTCAGAATGTTTTTTTACTGGAGGGTCAAAGTCATTTTTTTATGCAGAACATGCTAAGGAGGAAATAAAAATATTTGTCAACAAAAATGAGCTATCAAACAGAAAGGGACTCTGCTTCTTATTCTTTTGTTAATAAAGCTTGTAGAGAGACTAAGCCAATGAAACCTTTTAGAGTGTTCCACAGTAAAATGCTGGAGAGAGAGAGAGAGAGAGAAGCACAGGAGCTGACTAGCAGGAGAGATGAACCAGAGATTTGGAATTGGGAGAAGGAGATCAACAAGAAGAAAACCATCAACTCATTAATTAACAAATGTGGCATTACAAAGCATCAGTTAGATTTGTGAAATAATGGCAGAACAAGAACTTGTAAGGGACTCCAAAGTGTGCTCTACATCATGTCATTAATGCTGGGAAGAACATTAAGGAGAGGAGAAGAGACAGAATGGAGGTAATTGTACGTAAAACAACTTATGTTTTAACAGTATTTTTATAAAACATGACATATACTGCATGTTCTATAGAAAATCATTTTCACTTATTTTTGTGTGTAATAGAGAAACAAAAGTAAACAGGTGCCCTTTTTTCCTTCTTTAGTTTTAAGAAATGTAGGCACTGCAACATGAGAAGATTGTAGCTAAATGCAACTCTTATTTGGTTCTCATGTTTCTATGGAGACAAGCTGGTATGAGGTCAGTAACCAGACGACAACTCATACCATACATTTCGGCCACAAAACCCGGACCGAAATACAAAAGGCGGGGGAGTATCCATATTCATCAAGGATACCCACACCTCCAGGTTAGTGGCACAGCATGATGCTTCAGAGATCATCCGCGTACAACTAACAACGGGCAAAACTGCTATTCAAATTATTGCTTGCTGCAGATCACCAACCATGTCCCAGGACCCCCGCTCCGCATTCCTGGAAACACTGGGAAACATAAAGGTCCTACCAAACACCCTGATATTGGGTGATTTCAATTACCCAAACATTAACTGGGAGAACTACTCAAGTACAAATTCCCTTGCTCAACATTTCCTAGAATTTATAAACTCAAATGCCCTGGATCAACTGGTCAACACCCCCACCAGAGGTGACAACATATTGGACCTGGTCATCACCAACATGGGCGACTGGAGTTCCACACCGGAGGTCAACCCCTCGCTGGATAGATCTGACCATAAACTAATCACTCTGGATAACCACATTCCGCCACCACCCCCGGTCAAAGAAACCACTGTGAAAAACTTTTCAAAAGCAAACTTCACGTTACTTAAGACCGAGGTGGGAAGTTTCAAAGCCCCCATGCTAAAGGATAATGCTGTCCAAGCTGCAAAATCCTTTACTAATGCAGTCTACGGCACCTACAAGAATGCATTGATCATGCTATCCCAAACAAAACCAAGACTCACTCCTCCAAGAAAAGGAAACCAGTCTGGTGGACCTCTGCAATAAACAAGCTATACAATAGAAGGAGGAAACTAGTACAGAAAAGAGTAAAATCCCAAGAAGGGAAGACATCCCTGATCAGTATCAGCAAGAAACTATGTTCCCTTGTAAAATCATCCAAGGCTAGCTTCGAAAGATAACCACAAGGGATTCTTTAGCCATGTCAAGAATCTAAGTGGCAATTCTCAGATCTGCTCAGAGTTGGTGCAGAATGGCACAAAATACACTGACCCGACCGATATAGCCAACATCCTGGCAGACCGGTTCAGTGCAAACTTCACCCCCCTCTCACCCCCAAAAGGGCCCATAACTATACCAGAAGAATGTAATGCCCCTGAAATCACAGACACACAGGTTAAAACAGCCCTCTCCAAAGCCAAAAATAGCATCAATGGGACCGGACGGTGTCCCAGGCTGCGTCCTACATGAGCTCAAAGATGAACTAACCCCTCACCTAAACACATTGTTTAAACTCCGCCTCTGCACAGGCTACATGCCCACAGAGTGGTGCACAGCAACAGTTATTCCACTCCACAAAGGTGGAGCAACAACGAACCCTGGGAACTATTGCCCTATAAGCCTGACTAGCTTGGTCTGCAAAGCTATGGAGCGCATCCTCATGGATCTCATTAGCAGAGACATTGGAAACCTCCAAACACTGGACCCTACCCAATTCGGCTTTGTTAAGGGCAGATCATGCCTCCTAAACCTGGTGGACTTCTTTGACACAGTTACCAAGGCTATAGATGAGGGAAAGGTTATCCACACAGCCTACCTAGACCTCGCAAAGGCCTTCAACACCATTCCCCACTCAGGTATTATAGACAAGCTCACCAGCCTGAACATAAACCCCTATGTCACGAGATGGGTTGCCAGCTGACTCACGGACAGAACCCACATGGTAAGAGTTCGGCAGCTAGGTCTGACTCTAAACCGGTTACAAGTGGCATTCCCCAGGGCTCAGTCCTAGGACCCCTCCTGTTCAGCATATACTTCTCAAAGGTACAGGCAAGCACAGGAGGACTATAGCTGACCAAGTTCACAGACGACTGCAAACTAGGGGCTATAATTGACTCTCCGGCTGACACAGACATCCTCCAAAAGGGTCTCACTGAGACAGATACCTGGTGTCAAAACCATGGCCTCAAGCTAAATGCCAAAAAGTGCATAGTCATCCCCTTTGGAAAAAACAAAGTACCCACAAACTACCACATAGGTGGTAGCCCCTAAATATGGAAGACGTAATAAGGGATCTGGGGACCCCAAGTAGATAGTAACCTCTCCTTTGATAATCACATTGCCAAAGTAGTTAGAAAATCCTTCTATGTGGCCCACCTAATCACAAAAGGGCTTGCATCCAGATCAAAAGAGCTCATTGGGCCCCTCTACGCATCACTCATCAGACCCATCATAGAGTACAATGCACCATTTGGGATGTACCTTACAAGACACCTGCAACAACTGGAAAGACCACAGAAGTACTTCACCAAGAGGATCACTGGCCTCAAGCAGATGCTCTATGCAGCTCGACTGAAGAAACTCCAGCTGTACTCTGTTGCATACCGCCTACTCAGAGGTGATCACTGCCTGCCATACAAGGCCATGTCCAACCCAGAATTGATGGACATGCTCCACCTAAAGAAAACCATATCCCCTCGAGCCACATGCTCCAGGGATCTAAACCTCAACACAGCAATAAATAGGACATGCTGGAGGGATAAATTCCTGTCCCAGAGACTTCCCATGCTCTGGAACAAGATTTCAATCTATATTAGGCAGAGCTCCTCACTAACCCTCTTCAAGAGAAACCTTGACGAGTGGACGGGAAACAGAAAGTTTACCCCAGGGATGATTTCAATGGCTCTGCTGGACAGAGGCACAGGGAACTAATCTAAGGGGGCGGCGAAAGCCAACACATTCCGGCTAGGCTTATAAATGCCTTCAGGCAGATAGCCTAGCGCCTACCTGTGAACCTATAAAAACAGAATACAGAGCCTATAGCAAGGACAGTAAACAGTGATTCTGTAGAGGTGTTAAAAGTTTTAAATTATGGTCATTTCAAAAATTCTTCCTAATGATAGATTTAGTGATGTTAGGGGAAGAACGGAAGAGCTTGAAGCCAGGTGGATTGTTATGTTGAGGGCTACGTTTGGACATGGTTTGAATGATAACATGCCCATGAAACCAACATTAAAGAAAAGGAAATTATGTAGGTAATAGTTCATTGAGTGTATGTGTATATACACATTTTTATGTATTTTTTATTTATGTATTAATTTGTATTACATGTTATATGTATTTTCTGTATTTTCCATATTTATATATTTAGCATTTTAAAATGGATAGTTTTTTGTTTTTGTTTTTGAGAAGTTTTTATCTGCTGATTTACCTTTAAGATGAGTGATCATGTGTTTTATTGGAGTATTTAAACAGGTGCTATCTTGACTTTCTTTGTACACCTGAAGAAGCAGTAGTGAAAGTGCTTGTGTGGTTTAAATAAAGCAGTGCTGTGTTTTATCGGATTGGAGTTGTTCCTGTTTCATCTCTGTGACATTGATACTAAGGTCTGACAACTGAAGACTGCATTTAATGCTGTTTTGAAACTGCTACAGCCTGCCTCCTGGAGAGACTTTTGTTTTGTAGCATTGTACTGTTTCCTCTTCGTTTGGTTCCTAGAGGTAACTGGAGCTCATTGGGAATTTTTTCTTTCTATTTGCTTGTTCGCTTATTCTCCCTAGAGCACCTTAGTTATGGCTGCTAGCAATGAAGAAATTGAACTAGATTATGTACCTGTGCTTAGCCCCCATGGGACACGTGTGTCTGGGGAATGTGGTAATTGGAAGACTGAATTGTTTATTAGCAAAGTTATCGTAACAGACAACCCCCTTTTACAAGGTGGGGTTATTACACATGAAGATGTGACCAATTTAGACTTTTTAGCCCTTAGAACTGATTTGCTAGATCTGGAGAGAGAGTTGTCCAAACTAGCTCGCACACAATATGAAAGATTTCATCTAGAGGTCTGTATCAAAGAGAATGTGATCCCACGTGGACTAAGGGTACTGAAAATGCCAGCGCAGGTTGGCGTAGATGATATGCTATTGACTGAATGGCAAAAGCTGAATATTTCTACCAGCATAAGTTATCTCAAATTACTAATTGAAGCTGCGAAGAGGAGAGAAATTCTGCTTGTTAGTGTTATAGAAAGTAAATATCAACAACTGGCAATTAAATATAATTGTGAAACATTTGATGAATTGCTGAATGAAACAATGGAGCACGTATCTTCGTATAAACGTAAGCTAATGCAGATGAAAGTGAATAAACTACATAGAGATCGTAGAGACTTTCAGTTAGGTCATATCTTCTCGTGGCCACGTATTTCAACAACCAGTAGCGATGAATGACAACCAGGAGGGGAGGAAGAACGTGGTGATGTCGGTCGCCAACGTGGTGTTGTAGATCGCTCACGTGCTGAGGGAGTTGATCCCATACGGAGAGTAGATGGCGCAACTGCTATGGCAATGAGTAACTCAGTAGGTGGACAGACCTCAGTAGGTTTGTCTAATGCAGTAACCACTGACGTGGTCCCCAAGAAGAGAACTGTGGTAACCGTTGCTGATGTTCATCAGGAACCTAGTAGCGACGATATCAACCATTTGTTGAGTGAAAGTGTTGACAGTATTAATGTACAGCCACAGGGGCGAACAGATGAATCGTTTTTGTATAAATTAAATTTTCCCTTACAGGTTCGAGACAAGTCAGTCGGGAGAACAGGAATGAAGAGAGGGAGTTCACAGAACAGAGGAAGAAGTATCATGCGCTACAAGAGAAAGAACAACGAGAACATGGACAATCATTGGCCTATAAAGAAGGCATTTCAACAACAAGTAAGGCGCTTATAACTAATTTGTCCAGTCATAATTTGACAGAATTTGAGTACAGAGTTTTAAACAAAGGATTAACTTTTATTCCTTCCTCTGACATGAATGTAGTGGACTTGATCTTGGATTTCAAGATGTTTACAAGAAATTTAATGTTAAAGAGCATGTACAAACAAAATGATAGTACTACTTTCTCTAAATTTGTAAAACCTAGCTGCTATGTACCTACACTTTCACCAGTCATAAATGCTTTTGAACAGATTTGTGTTGCTGACATTTATAGAATTTATAATAATGCACAGTACAGTAGGAAAGCTCATAGTAAGAATAATCTTACTAAACAAGGGTTTTGTGCATTGTGTGATTTGGAGAATAATGAGAAATTGGTTATACGACCTGCTGATAAAAGGGGTCGTATTGTAGTCTTGGATAAAGAAACTTATAATGAATTAATGTATGAAATGTTGTCAGATGTGAATTTTTATGAGCCTACTACCTTACAGAGAGTGAGGAATATGGCACTCTCTATTATTAATGAGATCAAGTTGTTGGGGGAGTGTGGGCTTCTGAGTAGTGAACTATTAAAGTATTTTCTGATTGAGAATTATGTTATGCCCCAGATACAGGGACTGCCCAAGCTACACAAGAGTATGGATAGACCCCCATGAGACCCATAGTCTCAGGGGGAGGGTGGTGTACCGAGCCCATCTCTATATATTTAGATGCTAAATTGAAACCGCTACTTGAGAAGTATGAAACACTATTATGTGACACAGAACACTTTTTGCATGATTTATTTGAATGTACTGAGAATAATATGAGAATGGAAGATGTGTTTATCCACATAGTTCATGTTGTTTACACCCTGTATTTTCTTTGTGAAGAACCTCTGAGGTCGCTCCATCTGCTGTAAGTGCCTAGTCAAGTATATGGCCAATGGTGCTGTATACTCAGTTATTGGTCTAATGAGGCCTGAGTACAGCGGGACTATAATTTCCTTGGATATGGATGCCATACCTTAACTTATAAGCTGTGCAAAATAAAAGGATTTCCTCACCTCTGTGGACACATGACAGTCAAAGTTCAGGCTACAATCTGTGTACTTAGATCTCTCTACTCTGAGTCTACTCTAAGGTGCATGCTGTTGATGCTGTAATTTGCAGGGTTGACTTCCCTATGGTTATGATAATGCATTTTGTTTGCATTTAGTTTTAGGCCATGGTTCTGGCACCAATTATTTGTCTGATCTAGACCCTCCTGAAGGATTTATTTAATAGTATTTTAAAATGAAGAAAGCACCAACATTCTAGAAGAAAGGTATGGTGACTGTAATACCTAAAGATGGTAAAGACCCATCAGATCCAGCTTCATTTTAGCCCATCACTGTTCTAAACCATGTTTCTAAAGTGTTTACATCTATAATGGCTAAAAGAATGGCAAATGTGATGCCAGAATTTATAGCTATGGATCAATGTGGTTTTGTGGAGGGTAGGCAGCCTTTTGACAACATTAACAGAATAATGCTGATCCCGAAGGAAGCATAATGTAAGAAAATACCATTTATTGGTGGGTTTAGATGCAGAAAAAGCATTCAACATAGCAAGCTGAGATTTTATGAGTAGAGCAATGGAATCATTTACATTCCCTTGCACAATAATAAGGTTAATTAGGAGGCAAAGAAAATAAAGGACTCAGAATTTCAAGGATATTATTGGTATGGTAGTCAAGAAAAGTTATCTTTATTGACAGATGATGATATTTTGTACCTGATAAAACCAGAAAAGGAAATTTTACTGTTGTAGAGTACTGTGAGACAGTTTCAGGTATTTTCTGGATATAGGATTAATGAAGATAAAACAAAGGCAATGGCTGTAAAGTGTGTATCCACACACAAATTGGTTCAGCGATATCCATATTTATGGGGACATGATAAAATAAAGTACTCAGGAGTATGTGTTAAAGAGTATTTTGTTATGACAACTAAAAATATGCGAGAAGAGACTAAACAAAAGATAATACAACTGAGAAACTGGAAGTTCTATAATATGGATATGGATATGAATAGCAAGATACAAGCATTGAAAATGTTTTTAGTCAGTTTAGTTTTATACACAGGTCAGACATATTTTTATGAACTGGAAGAGTAGTTGTAGATGGCACTTAATAAAGAGTTGAAGGATTTTATCTGGGAGCAGAAAAGGGCAAGAGTCAAGTAGGATAAACTGATCCTTACAATAGAACAAGGTTGTTTGGGATTACCTGATTTGAATGGGTATTTCAGAACTACACAGTTAAGGCTCCTATATGTAGCACAGACAGAAAGCTGTAATTCAAACTGGAAAGGAGTGATGAAGAAACACAGGAGAAACTCAAGAAATAAGGAGAGACTGGGATTTTGGATGTAGATCCTTAAGGAGAATAACAACCATACAGAATATTATATTCATAGGTTCATAGGTTCATAGGTTCATACTAGGCTATCTGCCCGAGGGCATTTACAAGCCTAGCCCATCGTTTTGTGGCTTACGCCACCCCTTTAGTATGGGGAACTATACCCATTATTTTGCTGTGCCTCTGTCGAGCAGTGACACAGAGGTAATCCCTGGGGTATATCTGCGATCTCCCATCCATTGGTCAAGATTTCTCTTGAACAAGGCCAGCGAGGTGCTCTGCCTCACATGTACCGGGATTTTGTTCCACAGCATAGGGAGTCTTTGGGTGATGAATCTATCCCTCCAGCACGTCCTATTAATAGCGGTGTCAAGGTTTAAGTCTCCCGCCCTTGTGGCTCTGATGGATCTAGATTTTTGAGGTGAAGCATATTCATCAAATCTGGGTTTGACATGGCCTTGTATGTTAGGCAAAGGTCACCTCTGAGACTGAATAGAGCTGGAGTTCTTTCAGTCGGGCAGCATAGGACAGATTTTGAGACCCTTTATCCTTTTGGTGAGGAACTTTGTGGCCTCTCCAGCTGCTGCAAGTGTCGGGTCAGATACATTCCGAATGGGGCATTGTACTCAATCATTGGTCTGATGAGTGATGAGTAAAGGAGACTATGACCTCCCTTGATCTAGATGAGAATCCTTCATGATAAGGTGGGCAATGTAGAAGGTCTTCCTAACTACTTTAGCTACATGGGTGTCGAATGACAGACTACTATCAACCTGGGTCCCCAGGTCCCTGATAACTTCTTCTGTGCTCAGTGGATTGCCACCTATTTGGTAGCTAGGGTAACCTTGTTTTTCGAAGGGTATGACTATGCATTTTTGGCATTTAACTTTAGCCGTGGCTCTGGCACCAGTTATCCGTTTCTGTGAGACCCTTCTGAAGGATATCTGTGTCAGATGTGTTTTCTACTATGGCGCCCAGTTTGCAGTCATCTGCAAACTTTGTCAGCCATAACCCTCCTGTGGTTGCTTGTACTGAAAGTAGATGCCAAACAAGAGTGGGCAGGACTGAGCTGTGGGACACCACTTGTGACAGGCTTTGAGTCTGACATGGCGCCAGCAGCTCTGACCCTGTGGGTTCTGTCACTCAGCCAGTTTGCAACCCATCTTGTGATGTATGGGTTGACATTTAAGCTGATGAGTTTTTCAATGATACCCGAATGGGGTATTGTATCGAAGGCCTTAGCCAGATCGAGGTAGGCTGTATGGACTGCCTTTCCCTCATCAATGGCTTTGGTGACTGTTTTCTAAAAGTCAACCAAGTTTAAAATGCTTGATCTGCCTTTGACAAAGCCAAACTGGGTTGGATCCAAAATCTGCAAATTCCTATGTCTTTATTTCACGAGGTCCATTATGATCCTCTCCATGGCTTTGCAGATAAGGCTTGTCAAGCTAATGGGCGGTAATTTCCAGGGTCGGTGGAGGCACGTGAAGTGGTACCACAGTTGCAGTGCGCCACTCCTGGTCCAGAGGTAAGACTTTGATTAAACAGCTGTCCTAGCTGTGGGTTTAATTCCTCATTGAGTTCATGGAGCACACAGCCGGGGACACCATCAGGTCCCATGGATGCTGTGTTTTTGCTTTGGAGAGAGCAGTTCTCACTTGGGCGCTGGAGATGTTTGGGGGCTGCAATCGTTTGGTATAGATATCTCTTTCCTTTGGGGGAGAAGTTTGCACTGAACCTGTCAGCCAGTATGTTGGCAATGTCTGTAGGATCAGTAATCTTCACATCATTTTGAACTAGCTCTGAGCATATCTGGGAGTTTCCTCCCAGGTTTCTAACATAGCTAAAGAAGGCCTTATGATTGTCCTTTGAGTCTTTAGCTATTTTAAATTTGCTTTGGATGATTTTATGAGAGCTCTAAGTTTTTACTTATAGTGATCAAGGGTGTCTTACCTTTAAGGATTTTGCTCTATCTTGTAGTAGCTTCCTCCTTTGTTTGTAGAGTTTGTTTATGGCTGGGGTCCACCAGACTGACGCTTGCCTTTGGTACAAAGAGTCTTTGTTTTGCTTGGGATTGCCTTATCCATGCAGTCCTGCAGGTGCTGGTAGAAGGCATTTGTAAGTGATTCAGCGCTTGAGTACTGTTTTCCGCCGCTCGGGGCCTTAAAGGAGACCACACTAGTCTTTAGAAGTGTGAAGTTGGCTTTTGAGAAGTTCTTTACTGTGGTCTTTTATTTCAGGTGGGGTGGGATGAGGACCTCCAGCGAGATTAGTTTGTGGTCTGATCTCACCAGTGAGGGGTACACCTCCGTGTTGAACATTGTGCTCCCATGTTCGTGATGATGAGATCAAGTATGTTATCTCCTCTTGTGGGGATGGTGACTAGTTGTTCCATGGCATTTGAGTTTATGAATTCCAGGAACTTTTGGGCTAGGGTGTTTGGGCTTGAGTAGTGTTCCCAGTCTATATTAGGGTAATTGAAGTCACCTAGTATGATGGTGTTTGGTGATACATTTATCCTCTAGTGTTTTCAGGAAGGCCATGTGAGGTTCCTGAGTTTGTGAGGGTGGCCTGTAACATGCTACAATTTGCAGAGCAGTCTTGCCTATGGTTAATTGCACCTGGATGGTCTCCGATGCATCGCGTTGCCACCAGTCTTGAGGTGTGGGTGTCCTTGATGAATATGGATACCCCCTCCTTTCTTGGTATTGTCCAGATTTTGGGGCCGGCATGATATGAGGTAAAATCTGATAGCTGGGGTGCTCTCAGGAGCCTTGAACCAGGTTTCTGTCACAGCACAGACATCGATGTTCTCCATACTGAGAAGGGCCTCAGTGCGTGCATTTTGAGATTTAGACTTCTGGCATTGAGCAGCATTACCCTTAGTTTTTTTCCTTTTTGTGTTCTAGGGTGGTAGGTTTAGAATTTGAGCCTTGCCTAAAAAGGCACTATGGGGTGGCAAGAGCCTTTGCCAATATCCGAATCCCAGGGTGACAGGTGCAAGCCGTCCAAGCAGTGTGGCTTGTCCAGCATGTCATCCCAGGCAGACAGACACTGGATCCCCTTTGAATGACACCAGTGTTTAAGCCAATTGTTAAAGCTGATCATCTTATCTCTGTATTGTGGCATCATTCTTGGTGAAGGTAGGATACTGCTCAAGGTCAGGGTCATACCTGTCTGGGCTACATAATCAGAGAGCTCCTCAATGTCTCTTTTCATGTAGTCCAAGGATCTCAGGTCGTTTACACCAGCGTGACAATGACTGAATCATATTTGTACCTGCTGTTGAGAGACCTGAGTGCTTATGTGGCGGATTCTAGCACCCGACAGGCAGCTTACTGTGACCTTCTCCTTACTCAGTCTGGTGAGCGGACGCCAGTGTGTCTGACTATGGAGTCACCAATGACTAGTGTGTCTGGCATTGTGTTTGGCCTTAAGGGCTGTGACTGTTTGACACTCTGACTGTGAGGTCTATGTGTTGCAGGTGTTATGTTCTGAGGTGGTGGTTGTTTGGGTGTCTGCTTTGGTGGCCTCTGCTGTTTTGGTAGATTTTTGATCAGAGCCTCGAGTATGTCTTTGTGTGTTTATGTGTATGATTTGAGGTTGTAATGGTAATATGTGAGACTGGGTCTATAGTGTGTGTGGTAACCTTCTCCTCCTGACTGGTCTTGCCAGTCCTATGTTGAGAGAGCTCAGCCTCCAGTTTGGCCGTATAGTTGCATCTCTCGCATGTATTTGTGTTTTGTGGGAGGAGGAGGGTTGTCTGTGTACATGAGGCAATTGTAACATTGCCTCAATATTCAGGTTCACCAGCTGAGCAGGAGAGGACACTAGCAACTGATCCTCGACATGCTAGAAGGAATAGACAAAAAACTTTAAAAAGATTCCGGGGACGTGGGTGACCGAAATGGGGGTTGCCTTTGGGGTACTATCTATGACAAGAGTGCCGTATCAAGGTAATAAGTACTGTAGGAGCAAGTGCGTTTAACAGATAGAGAATAGTCTACTTGGAGTCAAGTAGAGATGATCTTTTAATTATAGGATACGCTGATTAGATCAGTAGTATAGTTCGAGGAAGGTAGTTTTAAGGGAAAATTTGAAGAGTGGACTTTAGGTAGCCGAATAGTTTAAACCTGCTTAACCGGCTGCCCTAGTGTGCAACAGTAGCAACTCCTTAAATCGGGCTAAATTGATCGCTTAAAGTGTGCTTTATAGCAGGGGCTGGAAAAGACAGGAAATGACCCAAATTGGCCAACAAAAACAAGTCACTGCCCTAAACCACTCCTCTGAGGACAAATGAAGGAGTTATGGAAATGACCCCTAGTGGCCAATAAAACTACAGTTTCAAGTCAGTAACCACCTCCGGGGGCAGGAAGCTGCTCAATGTTAGTCACTGCCACTGATAAACACAGAGACCCTCCTTCAGCCCAAGCAAAATGGCCTCACAGAAACTTTCAAACAGTTCAGGAACAGCAAGCCTGTAACTGAACTTTTTAACTCTCAGAAAAGTGGGAGAAAAGCAAGATTTTTTTTTTGTTTTTGTTTTTTACAGAGATAGCAGAGGTTCACAAGTAATATCAAGTTATAACAGTGCAGTAAATGACCCCACACAGAGTGCTAGGTCAAGGACAGAAAATATGCAAGTTTTAAGAAAAAAACGATTTAAAATTAAGTGCAAACAGGAAATTCAGCAAACAGCTTTTGGTTGTGCTCTAAATACAGCTACTAATACAGAAATCAAGTTTAACAAGCCAGAAAATGCTCAAGCTAGGCAGCTATGCAGAAAAACTTAGCAAATAAACAGAGAAAATACTTAAAATCTCAAAAGTGGCTCCTTCTTCTCTCAGTTTTCCTCTTGGAGGTGCTTCACCAACACAAACCACGAGGCAACTAGGTTTTGAGAGAGGAAGATGAAGGAGTTATGGAAATGACCCTAGTGGCCAATAAAACTACAGTTTCAAGTCAGTAACCACCTCTCCGGGGGGCAGGGAAGCTGCTCAATGTTAGTCACTGCCACTGATAAACACAGAGACCCTCCTTCAGCCCAAGCAAAAATGGCCTCACAGAAACTTTCAAACAGTTCAGGAACAGCAAGCCTGTAACTGAACTTTTTTAACTCTCAGAAAAGTGGGAAAAAAGCAAGATTTTTTTTTTTGTTTTTGTTTTTTACAGAGATAGCAGAGGTTCACAAGTACACATAAAGTAGCAGAAATTGATCTAAGAACTAAGCCACACAAGAATGGTGAAAGGAGATTCTGCCAGTAGGGATGATTTGAATTAGGTGTACAGAGAATAGGCAAGAGGAGGCTGGAATTTACTGGTAAAAACTGGCAAAGGAACCAAGGTTTTGGGAGCAAATAATTAGAGAGAGGAAGCTAATATAATGGGAAGAGGCAAAGAATGCATTTGGACTGCAGGCAAGAGATTGCCTTCTCTGTCGAAGATTGATATCAAAGTATAGGCAAAGAGAAAGGAAAAGGGGGATCCTAAGTGAAAGACCTGCACTGTTAAGAGTTTTTAGTAGAATCTAGAACAGAAGCAGTTGTTAAAAAAGGATAATTAGTAGAGCATGTAAAATATTGCATGATATTTATAGGAATCGATCACAGGAGGTTAGAAAGGACAGGGAAGAGAGTTTGGCTAAGCAAGTCACAAAGAAAACAAGAAGATGTATACATGGCTCCCACATATGAAACACAGTATAGAAGATTTAGGATTTGTGTTTGTAAGTGTTTGCGTAGGCAGAAATTTTCCTCAGGCAGATTGCAAATGTTGGAGGTTTGTTGGGGAAGAAAGAGATAAATTGGAACATATTTTTTGGGAGTTGGCAGACTTTACAAACTCCTTGCACTATACTCTGCCAGGGCAAGCAAATTGGCGCAACTAAAGAAATTATTTTTTGAGGTGTGATACAGAAGCAGAATTGCCGAGACTTAATAAAGCCTTGATGAGTTTAATTCTTGTGGCTGCCAAAAAAGCTACTAGAAAATGGAAATCAAAATCTACGCCAGCGGTACAAGAAGTAGTGAGTATAGTAACAGGGATAACTTTAGAAAAATGTAGGAGCAAATTACATAGAAAAATGGGAATTGTGGGGACAATACATGCAGAATAATGTTTTGGAGGAGAAATGAGGTTTAAGGGAAGGCAGGAATTAAATGAGGTATGTAATATTTAATTGACAGTGACTGTATAGAAGATTGTATGCAATGTATAACATTTGTAAATTAAAATACATCAATATTGTCTGTTTTCATTTATATAAATGTAATGTCATAATTGATAATTCAATAAAAATGTTTCTTTTATAAAAAAACGCAATGTTGTATTTTTTAGGGAGGGTGGTTGCAAATTTAGGTATGTTGTAGTAGCAAGAGGACTTTTATAGGTAGTGTTGATTATAGGAATGGGGGGAGCATACAATAGTGAAGAAAGGAGGTAAGTTGTTGCTAGGGTAATCCTAGCAGAATTGGTAAGGTATTGTTCGACCTTACTGAGGGATTGAAGTTACAGGTGAGTTTTCTTGATGGAATAAAGTTAAATCAATGTACGTCCCAAGGCTCCTGAATAAGACAAACCAAAATCACCAGTAACAACAAAGGTGAATTCTGTCAACATATGGAATTTATTAAAGTTGAGCACTTTTATCTGTTAAGGATACATATATTGTATTGTTTTTATGTTTTACTCAAGCAATAGAAATCTAATCATTATGACCTGGTGCTTTAGCAACACTGAAAAATAGCTGCTGTTGAAGCTCCCTTCTGATTTAACAAATTACTGCAATTCCCACCCTTGATATCTTTCTTAGTTTTCTCTATAATAAAAAATATAATTTTATTTAAAGTTTGTCATGTGTAAGAATTTCTTACCAAATCATTTTTCATATCTTTTTTTGATGTCATGCGTTTGATAAATTCTAATTTTCAGAGCTTTTTCAGTCTTGCTAATATAAAAGACTGGGCAGAAAAGACAGGTAGTTACAGATATTGGTCCATATATGTGTTGCAATATATTCGACCTTTACAAGTGTGAAAAATGTGTTATGACCCAATTAAAATTAAGGTGACCACATTGAAATATTTCCACTGTTTGCAACTGCTACATACCATTATCCCATAAACAACACTATTATGAATAAAATCTATACCATTTATTCTCAAATTTTAGACAGCATCCTGACTTTTAGGTGAATTGGAATTTGGGAAACAAACTATCGGAAATAGTAAGTATAGACCACTGCTTTTGAATGGTGTTCTGGATGTTCTTAAAACCAAAAGAAAAGCCGAAGCTCATTGTCTTGTAATAAGATAATCCAGACCTGCGACCCGCATTGGTGTTTAGCTGTTTGTTTCAAGATGGAAACAAAGCAGGCATCCTTTCTTTCGATCACTGTGACCCCCCACCCCCATCTTTGCAAATCTGGTTTAACTTAAGTGAGAGAAGGATTGTATTTGAATCTGAATTTTGCCAAATTATACCTTTATGTGTATGCTGTTTATATATCTTTTTGATATGGTCAGGATCAGCAGATGAATTAGTTTCGTTTCTGAAATATTTAAATGATTCTGCTTTTTTAGTAGACAGCATTTATTCAGATTTCCAAAGTACACCTCACTCCACCAAATATGCAATCCTCATTCATGGAATGCTCAACTTTCTCTAAGTGGCTAGCCAATTATGCAAATACAAAATGAACATGGAGTTTTTAATACTCATTCATCTAATCATGGTGCAAAGCTAAGGGCTGCATTGTTTAAATCAAATTAATTCTCTTAACTACTTGCTGTGTAGCCCATCGTGGGCTCATCTAAATAAAGAACTTACCTACAGCAATTAGTATATTCTAACGTATGTGTTACCCCCCAACAATCTGTCTGTAGCAAATTAGGTAGATACTGCTACTGACCCAGTTATTAGACAAGTGGTCTTAACACGATTCCACCCTTCTTCTACTTTAATTATGCATTCTAAGTGATTGCCCTCATTAGTTCCACTTACTAGTTAAAACTTTGTCTGTAAAAGTATCTGTTGAGGCACTTCCAGGCAAATATATTATGAATTTCATAAACTTAGTTGCATGTTTGTGAATTGTACATATTCCTACCCCTTCTTCTTTCAGAATTTGCCTTTTACAAAGTCTTGCCCCAATCTTTCTCTGTCAATAAGACTTCAATTCCAGTCACCATTGCTTAGTGATATTCTTCTTTCTCAGTGGGTATCTGCTCTAATGTCCATCAGGTAACTTACAGTTTCTGGGGTTTCCTTTGCCTCCCTTTGTTTTTGTATTATCTCTTTAGATGCTTGTCAGACCTATGTATAATAAATAGTAACTCTCATTCAAATCAGATTCTCTTTTACCTTCCTCCTAGTTTAACAACCTTTATTTCATTTAATCTCATCTGCTCCCAAAATCTTGCCGCTTTGTTTCTCCCTCTCCATACAATTGCTGCATTCTGATCTATCCCAGGACAAAGAGGTTCTCTGGTTTGATCCTTGGCTGGGGTGCCTTCTGTGTGGAGTCTGCATGTCCTCCCTGTGGTCACGTGGGTTTTCTCCGGGTGCTCCGGTTTCCTCCCGCATCCCAAAGACATGCTGTAGGTGGATTGGACATTCCAAATTGGCCCTAGGTGTGTGTGTGTGTTAGTGGCAACTCGACACCGTAAAACTCCACTGCCAATCATGAGCGAACAGGTGATCTGCTGTGTCGACCCCTAACCGGGAAAAGCCGAAAGAAGAAGAAGATCTATCCCAGGACAATCCTTACAATGCTGTCCTTATGTCTGTGATACCCTATGTCCCTCTCTTTTCCTGTCTCAAAATCTGTGCATAGTTTTGACTCTGGTATGGCAGTACATATTCATTTCTGTTATTTCCCTGTAATGTTTTCCAAATATCCAGTGCCTTATTAGTTTTCAGCTTCCCTTAGTCTGAGAGCACGAGTTTCCATTTGGTCTCATAAGTCACATCAATTTCCTTAGCTGCACAGCTTTAAAGTATTCCTCCAATTCTGGCATTCCTAGCCCTCCTTGATCTATTGGTATTATTAGCTTGTTCCAGTGTACCCTCTCCTTTTGTTTCCCATTAGAAATTCCTGAACTGTTTTTCCAATTCTAACACGCATTTCATTAGGTGGAGCATTAACAATATAATTTTATTTTGTAAAGCACTAGAGTTATTAGGAAAATTGTTATAACTTGCATTTTACTATCTAAATCTATGACCAACATTTTCTAGCGTCTTAGTTTCTCAAGTATTTTCCCAGGTGTTTCATCCCACCTCTTGTGCTGCTTCTTGGACCAGGACAAATGTTCATTTATAGTTTAGTACAATTGTTTTAATGTTATCTTCATTTATTCTGCACACTGTTAATTGGCTGTAGTATCTTAATGTTGCAGAAAGAGTACTTAAATCTTTCCCTGGGTCTGTGAGATAAAAGTTTAATGCCATCTGCAAGTAATGCTGGTATTTCCATTTATTTACCCCAATAATACTTGATTTCCTAATTTTACTTGCTAGTATTTCCAGGTACAGGGCAAATAAGAAATGGGATGGTGGGTGTCCTTGCCTTGCCTCCCTTGTTTAATTTTTTTTTTATAAACAACTTTATTAAATTATCGCATAAAATACTGCAAACTTACATTAACAGAAAATAAAGCAAACCATAATTATTTTCATGTACACACGTATCACATATCATTTCTTTCCTTGTAACAGTAATTAGTCCAACATTACATAACTTGCTGAATTTCTGCTTTCCCTTAAACCTCACTCATCCTGAACATTATTATGCCTATATTGTTCCTACAATTTCCATTTTTTTCTTTGCAATGTGCTCTTTTGCTTTTTTAAATATCCCACTTCCAGTTCTTTTATCTCTGTTACAAGATTCAGTGCTTCAAATACAGTTGGTTTAGACTTTGATTTCCATTTTATAGTAATTGCTTTTTTTGGCAGCCAACAGAATTAAGTTTAATAAGGTCTTCCTATGACTAGACAATACAGATCCACTGTCCCAGCTCAAAAAGAAATACATTTCTTAGTTATGCCCATTGGATCACCAACATTTTTTGACGGAATACTCTGTAGGGAATTTTTTATGTCTGTCATCTCATTACACTCCCAAAACGTGTTCCCAGTTATCTCTTTCTTTCTTATCACATCTTCACCATTTGCCATCTACTTGTGGAAATATTCTTTGAAGTTTACTTGGGGTGTATTCATACCTATGCAAACTTTTCCAAGCAAAGGTCCTAAACCTTCTGGACTTTGTTGCATACTTGGAGCCATACATATGTCCTCCCATTTTTCTCTTGTAAATTGCTTTTCTAGTCTCTCTTCCCAATATTTTCTAACCTCCTCTTATAGTTTTCATGAGTATTTTATATGCCCTACTAATTATCCTTTTTTAACAACAACTTCTGTCCTAAACTCTACCTCACCCATAAACATACAAAGATATGTACATCTTCAAAACATGAATTTTAACTCTCCAGATAGGAACAACTAATTGCCCCAAAATTGACCTCTGCACTCACATTCATTACTTAACCTAAAATTAAGGTTATCAGTGCTAATGTGCATGCTACAGCCTGTGCTCCCACTTATACTGATTGTTGTTGTTCTTTTCTTATCTCTACTCCTCTCCCAGATATGAAAAAAAAACAGCTTGTATGGTTTAAGAAAAGGATAACTGTTAACCCTAGGAAAAAGCTCACTAGCTATCTTTTATATAAAACTAAATTGTACACTGTCCTATTAAATGCATTAACATATTAAGGCTGCTACGGAGGCTGCAATCTCCTATTCACTTTCCATAATTTCAAACTTTATTTTTCACTGAATTGCTTGCTACTGTACCTTTAAATGTTGCATTTCCCTCAGCAAAGAATACTCATAACTGTCAAGATTAATGCTTGCACCTGCATACAGATAATCTCCATATAAAAGTAGTCAGCAATGAATGTTAGAAAGTTTCACTCGAAACAGAATGTACCACTGCGTTCACCTGTAGACTTCTTAACTCCCATTGAACATTTAGTAATAAAAAAAATACAGATATTTGACCCTTGGTATTCTTCATGGCTTTCATAATTTTATTTTTATTTTTCAAGCCTATTTGCTTACAAAATACACTTGTTTCTAGCTTAAACCAAGTGCATTAGATTAGGTATTCACCTTTATAAAAACAAGAGAAAATATTTTCATTCTACATGTAGTATAATCAGTACACTTTTACACTCTACTGTCACTCCAGCAGCCCGAGATTACAGCATATTAATGTTAAACTTGTTTTTGTCCTCCTTGTTTTATAGATTGTCTGAAATAGGTACCCATATCATTTCAGTTTTGCTGCTGCAACCTAATCTGTTCTAGGAAATAGTGTAATCCAGTCATGGGAACCCAAAGGCCTCATGGACTTCCTCAAAAAGGTCCACCTTAGTTTATTGAATGCCTTCCCAGCATCTAGGCCTACTGTCATTAATGTCCATCTGTTTATTTACCTCTGCATCTTTTTGGACCGCAAGTGTTTTACTAATGTTATTAAATGCTTTCCTATTTACTCCCGACCCACATTGCTCTGGTTCTATAAGTATGTTCAGTGTTCTGGCCAATATTCTAGCCTTTATAGTCATGATTCAAGATGGATATGGGTTTACATGATTTTGGGTTGGTCAAATCCATCCCGTCCCCTCTTTGGGCATCAGAACCATTACTGCAGAATTCCATAAGAGAGGGAATATTTTCCCCTCCCATAAAGGTATTAAACAACTTTGCCCTTATCTTAATTATTTCCTCTTCCTTCAGCTGCCATATCTCTTATCAGTATTCTGTCCAGACCTGGAATTTTGCCTACATTCTTCCTTCTTAGGTAGGTTGAGCCTTTTCAGATATAAACTCATATGTCTTACCTTGATTTCTACAAATAAGTCCTCTGTATATAATACTGTATATATATATAAATGGCACTGTTTTATCTAGATCTTTTTCCAGTTTCCCCTGCTGTCTGGATCTCTGCTGTCTCTTTTCTTAGCTTTGGGCTAGGAGTTTTGTCATTCTGAGATTGTTGTCATAATAGAGGTGTTTCACTGCCAAGCCAGTATATATTTACTGTCTCTTAACTATTCAATATGTCTTTCTTTGTTTTTGTCCACTGTATGTCATATTCTCCACTAACTCTGTCTCTATATGACTTTTTCTTTTGTATTTGTTGCTTTCATAATAGCTTTCAGATATTTATCATAATTGTTTTCCTATGCTTCCCTTATTTTTGTCTGTACCATAATGTTTATCATCCTTTTACATATATCCCAAGCTCTCCCCAGTTAACTCTCCCTCCACTTTTATTTTCTTAACACTGTCAGTATTTCCTGTATCTAATTTATAAATGTTTGCTTTTTCATTAAGTAGGTTGGGAGATGCCAGTGTTTTCGAAATGTTCTCTATACTGCATTCTTATTTCCATTTGTACTGAGGCATGGTCTGACAGTGTTATTGGATCTTTTTTCCCCCAAGCATCTTTGTTAAATGTACACATATGACAAAGGAAGTGTTACATTTATATAAATGAAGAACATACAAAATGATATCACTTTAGTTACAAACAGTTTAAATCACAGACACCACTGAAACAACTGTAGTTGTAAACATTATACATAAGTTATAAACCATCCAGTCATTATCAATTAAGCATTATATAGCTCATTCAAATCCTGCCTCTTAAACCTCGTTCCTGCTAGTGTCATTGGATGAGTTTTGAGGTTTACCAAACATGTTAATATGCTCCTTTGAAGGATAACATCTCTCCAGCTTTGCCCAAATGCCAAATGTGTCTGAGTAATGTGTAAAGTTTCTCATGGCTGCCAGTGATAGCATCCCATTCTTCATCCTAAACATTTGCTTGTACTTTCCCAGATATCTTCCTTATTTTATCAAACTTTCTTCCTTCATGCCTCCTGTAGTAACCAGGCTACTGACTATATTAGAAGTCTCCTGACAAAATTAATATACCTCTCTGAAATGAGATAATCTCTTCCATTACTTTTTTATCACCTGGAGGTATGTATGTGAAGGCCAATGAAATTCCGAGTTCCTGCCATCTTCCCCTAACTGCATAACATATCCCACTTTACGACTTTTCTTTATTACTGTTTCATGCTCCCTTTTCTTTGTGACTTTCCCACAGTAGCACAATATTTTGTGCTTAAATATGTCAGAACATTTATTTCCTTTTCTTCATCTACCAACCCATTTACTACAAGAAATTCAAAGTCTTGTCCTTTTAATGTTCTTTCTGTCCTTCCCTGCATGCAGTCTTGTTTTCATGTCTCATGCAGCTTTAAAGATTCATGCATTTTGAGCAGATTATACTTTGTCCTGTAGCCGGGATGTCGGTCAGTTAATATTATTACTATTCTATCATCCTTATCTCCCACTTTCTTTAGTTTAAAACCAAACTCAGCAGTAACTATGTGCAACTTATTTTTTTCTTGCACTCATCTTAAGCAATGAATGAAGTCTGATTTAACTTTTTTCTAAACTTAGAACCATGTGGCAGAATCACTTATTTTTCCACTTTATTTAACTCTTTCGTCCTCACAGACCAGGACTTCATCAGAATAAAATACAAGCCAAAAACTCACACCTAAAGGAAAACTCCACCTTAGAACTCAAAAAAAATTTTTTTTCATTCTATCTTTGTTTTTGAGCTATTTTAATTACTCAAAATCACTCCAAGTGCTTCTTTTACAATTTTAATGTGTTTCTCTCAAAATGGCAGATGATGGGGCCTGCCTTGGTAATGTGATCTTACTTTCTTGCTTTTCTTCCTTCTTCTCAGAATACATTTCAAGTCCTCTTTATGTGACTCATGCCAGACATAAAGAAGTGGTGCTGTTTTCTCATGCCATTAAAATATAATGGCAGGACTGTGAAGCACTGTCATCTAAACACACCCTTCTGTAAAAGAGCTGCTACTCTGTTTACCTGACTGAGCCTCATTTATCTGTCTGCCAGAGATTGTTCTGTGCTGTAAATAGCTATTAGCTACTTGCATTAAAAGAAAGCAGATAATAAACATATTTTTGTAAGATGTCTTTTGTAGTCCTAACAAACTTGATAAACCCTCCCCATACTCTCATGCTGAGGTGTGAAAACTCTCACTGCAGTAAATGATCCTTGCTGTACATTTACAAGTGACAAATAGTAGGACTACTTAGCCTGTCTGCTACTTCCCAGTGCCTTCAGTGGGAGGATATTTCTCTCTCATGAATGATGCAGACTTAAAATGTGCTTTACTAGTTCATAGGTTCATAGGTCAATACTAGGCTAACTGCCCTTGTGGACCATTTTAAGCCTAGACAATTAGCCCACATGATAATCAAACCCTGCACCTTGTGTCTGTAAGGTAAACACCTTGACCATTATGCCAACCTCCCACCCCCATGTTTCTGTCATGTTCCTCCTCCTTTTTCTATTTCATATTTATTTATTTATACTTTGGTAACCAGGAAAGTGAACTGGTCCCAGGACCCTTTTTAGCCACAACATAGGTTCATAGGTTCATACTAGGCTATCTGCCCTAGGGCATTTATAAGCCTAGCCCAGAGTTTTGTGGCTTTCGCCACCCCTTTAGTTTGAAGGATACTATGCCCATTATTTTGCTGTGCCTCTGTCAAGCAGTGACACCGAGGTTATCCCTGGGGTATACCTGCGATCTAACATCCATTGGTCAAGATTTCTCTTGAACAAGGCCAGCGAGGTGCTCTGCCTCACATGTTCCGGGATTTTGTTCCACAGCATAGGGAGTCTCTGGGTGATGAATCTGTCCCTCCAGCATGTCCTATTGATAGCTGTGTTGAGGTTTAAGTCTCTTGCCCTTGTAGTTCTGATGGATTTAGTTTTTTTGAGGTGAAGCATGTTCATTAATTCCGGGTTGGACATGGCCTTGTATGTCAAGCACAGGTCACCTCTGAGCAGACGGTAAGCAACTGAATAGAGCTGGAGTTCCTTTAGTCAGGCAGCATAAGACATATTTTTGAGACCCTTTATCCTTTTGGTGAGGAACTTTTGGGGCCTTTCCAATTGCTGCAGGTGTCGGGTCAGATACATTCCGAATGGGGCATTGTACTCAATCATTGGTCTGATGAGTGATGAGTACAGGGGAACGATGACCTCCCTTGATCTAGATGTGAATCCCTTCATGATCAGGTGGGCAGTGTAGAAGGTCTTCCTAACTACTTTGGCAACGTGAGTGTCAAGCGAAGGTTACTGTCAACCTGGGTCCCCAGATCCCTGATAACCTCTTCTGTGCTTAGTGGATTGCCACCTATATGGTAACTAGGGGTAACCTTGTTTTTCCCGAAGGGTATGGTTTTGGCACGAGTTATCCGTTTCTATGAGACCCTTCTGAAGGATGTCTGTGTCAGATGGGTTTTCAACTATGGTGCCCAGTTTGCAGTCATCTGCAAACTTTGTCCGCCATAATCCTCCTGTGTTTGCTTGTACTTCTGAAAAGTAGATGCCGAACAAAAGTGGGCCCAGGACTGAGCCCTGTGGGACACCACTTGTGACAGGCTTGGAGTCTGACATGGCGCCAGCAACTCTGACCCTGTGGGTTCTGTCTCTTAACCAGTTTGCAACCCATCTAGTGACGTATGGGTTTACATTTAAGCTGGTGAGTTTTTCAATGATACCCGAGTGGGGTATTGTGTCGAAAGCCTTTGCCAGGTCAAGGTAGGCTGTGTGGACTGCCTTGCCCTTGTCAATGGCCTTGGTGACTGTTTCGAAGAAGTCGACCAAGTTTAAAAGGCATGATCTGCCCTTGACAAAGCCATACTGGGTTGGATCCAAAGTCTGCAAGTCCCCTATGTCTTTATTTATGAGTTCCACTATGATCCTCTCCATAGCTTTGCAGACCAGGCTTGTCAAGCTGATGGGATGGTAGTTTCCAGGGTCGGTGGAGGCACCTCCTTTATGAAGTGGGACCACCGTTGCCGTACGCCACTCCTTGGGTACGTATCCTGAGGTGAGGCTAAGCTTAAACAGCTGCACTAGCTGCGGGTTTAATTCCTCATTGAGTTCGTGGAGCACACAACCGGGGACACAATCTGGTCCCATGGATGCTGTGTTTTTCACCTTGGAGAGAGCAGTTCTCACCTGAGCATTTGAGATGTTTGTGGGACTACAATCCTCTGGTATAGATATCTCTCCTTTTCGCGGGGGAGGGAGGGAGAAATTTGCACTGAACCTGTCAGCCAGTATGTTGGCAATGTCTGTAGGTTCAGTGATTTTTACGTCATTTTGAACTAATTCTGAGCATATCTGGGAGTTTCCTCCCAGGTTTCTAACATAGCTAAAAAAGGCCTTATGATTGTCTTTTGAGTCCTTAGCGATTTTTCTCTCAAAATTTGCCTTGGATGCTTTTATGAGAGATCTCAGTTTTTTACTTATAATGATCAGGGGTGTCTTCCCTTTTACAGATTTTGCTCTATCTTGTAGTAGCTTCTTCCTTTTGTTGTAAAGCTTGTTTATGGCTGGGGTCTACCAGACTGGACGCTTGCCTTTGGTACAAAGAGTCTTTGTTTTGTTTGGGATTGCCTGGTCCATGCAGTCCTGGAGGTGCTGGTAGAAGGCATTTGTAAGTGATTCAGTAGTTTGAGTAATGGTTTCCGCTGGCTCAGGGGCCTTGAAAGAGACCACACCAGTCTTTAGGAGTGTGAAGTCGGCTTTTGAGAAGTTCTTCACTGTGGTCTTTTTTATCTGGGGTGGGGGCGGGATGTGGACTTCCAGTGAGATTAGTTTATGATCTGATCTCACCAATGATGGGTATACTTCTGGTGTTGAACATTGTGACCCCATGTTTGTGATGATGAGATCTAGTATGTTTTCTCCTCTTGTGGGGATGGTGACTAGTTGTTCCATGGCATTTGAGTTTATGAACTCTAGGAACCTTTGGGCTAGAGTGTTGGGGCTTGAGTAGTGATCCCAGTCTGTATTTGGATAGTTGAAATCACCCAGTATGATGGTGTTTGGAGATATATTTATCCCCTCCAGTGTTTTCAGGAAAGCTGTGTGAGGTTCCTGAGTTTGAGAGGGTGGCCTGTAACAGGCTACAAACTGCAGTGCAGTCTTGCCTACGGTTAATTGCACCTGGATGGTTTCCGATGCATCGTGCGTTGCTACCAACCTTGAGGTGAGGGTGTCCTTGATGAATATGGACACCCCCCCTCCTTTCTTGGTGTTGTCCGGATTTTGGGGCCGGAACGCATGATATGAGGTAAAACCTGATAGTGCCGAGGTGCTCTCAGAAGCCTTGAACCAGGTTTCAGTCACAGCATAGACATCGATGTTCTCCATACTGAGAAGGGCTTTGAGTGCATGCATCTTGAGGTCGAGACTTCTGGCACTGAGCAGCATTACCCTGAGTTTTTTTTCCTTTTTTGTGTTCTAGGGTGGTAGGTTTAGAATTTGAGCCCTGCCTAAAAAAGGCACAATGGGGGTGACAAGAGCCTTTGCCAAAATCCGGAAGCCCAGGGGTGACAGGTGCAAGCCGTCCCTTGCGAAGCAGCGTGGCTTGTCCAGCATGTCATCCCAGGCAGACAGACATTGGATCCCCTTTGAATGACACCATAGTTTAAGCCAATTATTAAAGCTGATCATCTTGTCTTCGTATCGTGGCATCATTCTTGGTGAAGGTAGGATACTGCTCAAGGTCAGGGTCATACCTGCCTGGGCTACATAATCAGAGAGCTCCTCTATGTCTCTTTTCATGTAGTCCAGGGAGGTACGTCTCAGGTCGTTCACACCAGCATGGACAATGACTGAGTCATACTTGTACCTGCAGTTGAGTGACCTGAGTGCTTGCGTTATGTGGCGGATTCTAGCGCCCGATAGGCAGCTTACTGTGACCTTCTCCTTACTCAATCTGGTGAGCGGGACGTCAGTGTGTCTGACTATGGAATCACCTATGACGAGTGTGTCTGGCATTGTGTTTGGCCTTAAGGGCTGTGACTGTTTGGCACACTGACTCTGTGGTCTATGTGTTGCATGTGCTGTGCCCTGTGGAGGCAGTTGTTTGGGTGTCTGCTTTGGTGGCCTCTGCTGTTTTGGTAGAGTTTTGATCAGAGCCTCCGAGTATGTCTTTGTGTGTTTATGTGTATGATTTGAAGTTGTGATAGTGCTATGTGAGACTGGATTTGTGGTGTGTGTGGTTACCTTCTCCTCCTGTCTGGTCTTGCCAGTCCTATGTTGAGAGAGCCCAGCCTCCAGTTTGGCTATATATTTGCATCTCTCGCATGTATTTGTGTTTTGTGGGAGAAGGAGAGGGTTGTCAGTGTACATGAGGCAATTGTAACATTGCCTCAATATTCCCAGATTCACCAGCTGAGCAGGAGAGGACACTAGCAACTGATCCATCGCCATGCTAGAAGGAATAGACAAAAACTTTATGTAGATGAGTTTGAAAGAGACTTCGGGGGATGTGGTGTTTTTTGGCCGGTGGGGTACTATGTATAATAAAAAGTGCTATATCAGAGTAAAAGTACTTTAGGAGCAAGTGCTAGGCTTTACAGATAGAGAATAGTCTACTTGGGAATCAAGTAGAGCTGAACTTTTTAGTTAGAGAATAGGCTGGTTAGATTAGCAGTACAGTTCAAGAAGAGCTGTTCTAAGGGAAAAAATGAAGAGTGGTCTTTAGGTAGCCCGAATAGTTTAACCTTGATTAACCACCGCTGCTCTTGTGTGCTCCTGTGGCAACTCCGTGCTTTATAGCAGGGGGCTGGAAAAGGCAGGAAATGACCCAAAATGGCCAATGAACTACAAGTTACTGACTTAAACCACTCCTCTGAGGACAAACAGGCAGCTCAGTACTCCCCACTCTCACTGGTGAGTAAAGAAACTTCCCCCTGACCAAACAAGGAGAATGGAGAAGTAAAGGAACCAAGACAAAGCCCAGGGATCAGCAAAATCTGATCACTGGAACAAACTAATCAGGAAAGTATGGAAAACAAGAATATTTTTTTGTTTTTTTTTCAAGTTTTTTACACAGATAGGACAGAAAACACAGTAAATGCTTTGATTTTCGATTAAATGCTATCAAAAGCTAGTACACTTGAGTGTATTAGCCTGTAGTTTAACTTTTAAGCAAACTTAAACTAGAAAATGCAACAAACAATTCAAGCTTATATAAACAGGAAAAACAGGTAATAACTCTATAAAATAGGCAGAAACAGTCGTCGAAAGGCACAAAAGGTCGAAAATGCAGAAAAAAATACTTAGAATCTGGAAAGTTTGTCTTTTCTGGTCTCTGCTGCTCTAGGAACTCTGCTGGACACCACGAGGAGCTGTGCTGAGTTCTCTACAGCCAGAAAAGCCCACCAAAGCGTGCTTTATAGCAGGGGGCTGGAAAAGGCAGGAAATGACCCAAAATGGCCAATGAACTACAAGTTACTGACTTAAACCACTCCTCTGAGGACAAACAGGCAGCTCAGTACTCCCCACTCTCACTGGTGAGTAAAGAAACTTCCCCCTGACCAAACAAGGAGAATGGAGAAGTACAGGAACCAAGACAAAGCCCAGGGATCAGCAAAATCTGATCACTGGAACAAACTAATCAGGAAAGTATGGAAAACAAGAATATTTTTTTGTTTTTTTTCAAGTTTTTTACACAGATAGGACAGAAAACACAGTAAATGCTTTGATTTTCGATTAAATGCTATCAAAAGCTAGTACACTTGAGTGTATTAGCCTGTAGTTTAACTTTTAAGCAAACTTAAACTAGAAAGTGCAACAAACAATTCAAGCTTATAAAAACAGGAAAAACAGGTAATAACTCTATAAAATAGGCAGAAACAGTCGTCGAAAGGCACAAAAGGTCGAAAATGCAGAAAAAAATACTTAGAATCTGGAAAGTTTGTCTTTTCTGGTCTCTGCTGCTCTAGGAACTCTGCTGGACACCACGAGGAGCTGTGCTGAGTTCTCTACAGCCAGAAAAGCCCACCAAAGCGTGCTTTATAGCAGGGGGCTGGAAAAGGCAGGAAATGACCCAAAATGGCCAATGAACTACAAGTTACTGACTTAAACCACTCCTCTGAGGACAAACAGGCAGCTCAGTACTCCCCACTCTCACTGGTGAGTAAAGAAACTTCCCCCTGACCAAACAAGGAAAATGGAGAAGTACAGGAACCAAGACAAAGCCCAGGGATCAGCAAAATCTGATCACTGGAACAAACTAATCAGGAAAGTATGTAAAACAAGAGTATTTTTTTGGTTTTTTTTCAAGTTTTTTACACAGATAGGACAGAAAACACAGTAAATGCTTTGATTTTCGATTAAATGCTATCAAAAGCTAGTACACTTGAGTGTATTAGCCTGTAGTTTAACTTTTAAGCAAACTTAAACTAGAAAGTGCAACAAACAATTCAAGCTTATAAAAACAGGAAAAACAGGTAATAACTCTATAAAACAGGCAGAAACAGTCGTCGAAAGGCACAAAAGGTCGAAAATGCAGAAAAAAATACTTAGAATCTGGAGAGTTTGTCTTTTCTGGTCTCTGCTGCTCTAGGAACTCTGCTGGACACCACGAGGAGCTGTGCTGAGTTCTCTACAGCCAGAAAAGCCCGCCAAAGCATGCTTTATAGCAGGGGGCTGGAAAAGGCAGGAAATGACCCAAAATGGCCAATGAACTACAAGTTACTGACTTAAACCACTCCTCTGAGGACAAACAGGCAGCTCAGTACTCCCCACTTTCACTAGTGAGTAAAGAAACTTCCCCCTGACCAAACAAGGAGAATGGAGAAGTACAGGAACCAAGACAAAGCCCAGGGATCAGCAAAATCTGATCACTGGAACAAACTAATCAGGAAAGTATGGAAAACAAGAATATTTTTTTTGTTTTTTTTTCAAGTTTTTTACACAGATAGGACAGAAAACACAGTAAATGCTTTGATTTTCAATTAAATGCTATCAAAAGCTAGTACACTTGAGTGTATTAGCCTGTAGTTTAACTTTTAAGCAAACTTAAACTAGAAAGTGCAACAAACAATTCAAGCTTATAAAAACAGGAAAAACAGGTAATAACTCTATAAAATAGGCAGAAACAGTCATCGAAAGGCACAAAACAAAGAAAATAACAATTATTAAATGGCACTTATCAATACAAAGAAAAAAAATAATGACAGAAAGACACTGACCAAGACTGCATGTGAAACACCTAGCCAGTGTGTGACTGTGACCAAGTAAATCATTGAGCAACATTTACTAGAATGTATACAATGTATACATTAATAATGCTTAACTATATTATGTTATTATAAATAATTCATTGTATGCACACACACACACACACACACACACACACACACACACACACACACACACACACACACACACACACACACACACACACACAGTTTGTGTTTTTGTATATGTGTATGTATATAAAGTACATGTGTACAAAAGTGTGCGTATGCATTTAATCTCAGTTAAGTACTCTAATTTCCTTTTCTTAGTGTTCTTAATGCAAGGCCACATAGTAAATGTATGTTAAAGTAAATTCAGATGTAAATTATGGTTTCTCTCTGACAATGCAAGGACTGACTCAAAGTCAGTGAGAATCTCTTACAGTGGATCTGCATGTACTAGATATCCATCCCCCTCTGGAAGGATGTCACACAAAGCATAAAAGACCTTTTTTATGAACAGTATCAGTGCACCAAGTTGACAGGGTTGCCACCTGACTCTCTTTCTGGAGTTGTGGCCTGTGTATGTGTGCCTTTAAACCCCTTGACTGATCTAATTGCTTTTGTTTTGCTATGAAAGGGGAGTGTTAAGTTCTCCTCCCCTCTGCAGTAAAAACAGTGGAAACAATTCCACAGCTTTCTGTCTTTTTTTTATTTCATCTGCCGTGTTCCTGACATTAGCAGGATTAATTACCCATCTAAGATTGACAGCAGTACCTGACAGGGTAAACTACAGATTTTACTGTGTCTATGATATTTCATGTATGTGGAGAAAAATTTCTCTGGAAGGTATGTGAGAAGTTGTGTTTAAAAAAAAAAAAGTAGGTGGGCTTTCCCTTCATTTGACTCCAATGCAAGGAAATAAAAGTTTTAAAAACTACAAGCAGGTTTCTGGTACCTACACAATGCTGGAACCATGTTGTAGTGTTGTAGGGAGAAAAGAAACCTAACGATTGAGTTAAACTGTATGAGAGGCTGGAGTTTTCCTTTAAGTACTCCAGAAAATATAACCCCATCCCATCAATAAGCCAATCATCTCAAATGGTTAACAGTAAAAACTGCCCTTTCATCATATTACCTATTAAATACATAAAAAAGATGTAAGAAAATATTGATGAAGTACTGATTAATTTTAAAATCTTTATGAGAAAGCTGAATTTTGGCTTCTTTTGTTAAAGGATATGAGAACAGTAACCCGATGGCCTTAGAATGTGTGCGGCCTAGTTGTTTTAATCCACCCCATCATAGGTTCATAGGTTGGTACTAGGCTATCGGCCCTAGGGCCTATACAAGCCTAGCCATAACAATTCATTTTATGGTATCTGTGTTTGAAAAGCTTTGTGAAAGTGAAATTTGTGAACATTTTAGACAACATGAAGGGAGACATAGTTCTCTGGTTAATTTAAGTATGGATGAAGCTACAACACTTGGGGGATATGTGAGAATGACATGATTAGGGTTATGAAACCCGACAAGGGGGGGGGCTGTCATTATGGACATTAATGATTATAATAATAAGATGTTGTCCATGTTATTTACAAATATTTATGAAGAGACATGTCTGAATGTTATGAATATTGCATACCAATGTGTTGATGTATTACTTGAAGACCCCACAGTATAACTATTTGAAGGTAGTGCAACTGAGAACTCCTACAATATTTGGGATGCAAGATACACAAAGACCTCAGGGATCCCCCTCTTAGACCAATAGTTGATGCAAAGGCATCAAAAACATTCTTTATAGCCAAGTTCATAGATTACTATACCAAGAATGTTTTATTAGAGTATCCTTATTGTTTTAAGGATTCATAGGACTTTTATCAAAGGTTTCCCATGAACTCTTTAATGAAAATCTTACTTTTGTCACTATTGCCATCAAAAACTTGTTCTCTGTGATTCCACATGACTTAGGGATCGAATTTCTTTTAGTTATTTATCCCAATATTCCAGGTTAAACCAGGACCTTATTCTTACTTTAAGAACACAGATGGAGACAATACTAGAAAATAATTTCATAATTTTGAACAACAACTTTTTAAACAAACAAGGGGTGTGCAATGGGGCAGAATGTGCCCCCACTTTTGCAAATTTGGTACTTGCATATTGGGAGACCAACTATATTCTCATTTCCAGGTTTAGTTTGTGTTGGTCACTTTATGGGGGTTTCCTGGACGACATAATACACAGATTTTTTGGCATTCACCATGACCACTTGTGAAAATAAGATCAATTATTTGGATGTGACTATTAAGGACATAGTGGATAAGTGTTTTATTTCAACACTTTGTAGGAAGCCAACGTATTCCAACACGCTACTTCATTTCGACAGCTGGTAACCCATGCATCAAAAAAGTCCCTTGGTAAAAGGACAGTGTGTGTGGCTTGCCCACATGGTAATCAGACCTGGGTGAATATTACAATGTAATCTATTAAAAAATATGTTGTCCAGCAGGGGTTACCCTGATACCTTTTTAGATGGTATATTCAGTGAAGTCACTCAAAAAAGGTTAAAGGGTGACTATCTCCCCTTACTAGGTTGTGAAACTGGACAAATGAGACCCATCCTGGTTGCCAGGGGCAAGGAAAACCTTGGTAAGGTACTTGTATTAACATATAAGACTGGTTTTGATGAAATTAGAGGTATTATTAGGAAATATTGGGGTGTATTTGGAATTGACCAAGAATATCAGGAAGTGATGGTTAAAGAACCTTTAATAGTTTATAAAAAGGACCAATGTTTTAAGAACATGCTAGAGAGGGGCTACCAACAAGGGCAGGTTGGTAAGATGGTCAAATGTGGGCAATGCCATCAGTGTAAATACATGATGGAAGGGAATGAAGTTGAACTCAATGGGTTTGATACAGTCAAGATAAAAAAAGAGATATAATTGTAGTTCAAAAGGTATAGTTTAGGTGGCATTGTGCCAAGAATGCCCAGGTTTCTATATTGGGAATACTAAAAATAGCTTTAGGAAAAGAGTTTATCAACATATGTATGACATCCACAAAAAGGACCCTAACAATGCTTTGTACCGCCATATTTTTGAATATGATGGGCATGCTTTTAAATTTATTATCACTGACCATGTTGACCTTGGCCAGAGGGGTGGACCGACAGACGACTTTTTGGAATACAAAAAACTACAGTGGCAACTACACACCAATGCCACTGTGCATCCAGGTCTGAATGAGAACATATCTATTAGTCCAATGCTAAGGTTAAAAGCTGCTAGTGTTGTATAAAACATTTTTAGTAAAAATTTTTTGCTGACAGGTCAAATTTATTGTATAGGGCCAGCTATTTTTGTTGGTTTTACAAGTTTAATATTTTATGCACTTCTGTTTTTTAGTATTTCTTACATATTTTGTATGTATTTAATAGGTAATATGATGAAAGGGCAGTTTTTACTGTTAACTATTTGAGATGATTGGTTTATTGATCGGAGGGGTTATATTTTCTGGAGTACTTAAGTGTGTTTTTTTGGCTTGTATTTTATTCTGATGAATCCCTGCTCTGTGAGGGCAAAAGCACTAAATAAAGTGGAAAAATAAGTGATTCTGCCTCCTGTTTCCACCTTTTGTGGTTCTAAGTTTGTCTGTTCTTTTGTGTTCTGTTTTTTTCTAAACGTCCTCTCCTTTGGTGCTCCTTTTCAATGAAGTATTACTGTGCCTTTTAATCAGAGAACAAGCCCTTTTTCTCTCCCGCATTTCTTTTACTCTTCTGGCATCATACCTCTCAACCTGTTAGCACAAGATATCTGAACAAAGTGCAAAATAATGCGGGGACAAAGGCCCAAAAATAGGGACAGATTTGAAATATTGCTCTTAGAAACTTAAGAACTTGCTAGGATAATAGAATTTGTGTTGGCACGTATTTTCTGAAGGATGGAACTCAAATGTATGCCTTTATTTAGTGCCTTCAATTTTCAGTTATTTGCCAGAAAGCCACACATTTTATGAGGAATAGAGCAAAAATATGAGGCAAAAATCTGGACATTCCGTGAAAATCGGGACAGTTGAGAGGTATGCCTGACATCCTTTCATGCTCCAAATATAATTTCTGCCTCCTTTAGTGTTCCTGCCCACCTACCCTAAGCATTTTTAAATGTGATTGCCTTTATCTTGCCAGTGTTCTAGACCTCTGCTTTTCTTCCCTTTTTAGTTTCTTGCTAACCCTTCTCAGCAGTATTCAGCCTCCAAACACATCTGTACTTTCTTGTCAGTCTTATAAAGTTTATGTGTAACAACTCCCCTTTTTCCATCATTATTCCTAGCTCGGGTAAATCCCTCCCACCATCTACAAAACCCTGCCCCAGAGCCCCATGACATGTTTTCTAAGTGTTTTGGCTTCAGTTAATCACCAGTGGCAGCCTTCACATTGCCGTAGCCATTTTTATGTTTTGTGGCACTGTTTGGTCAAGCTCTTATCCTCTGATCTCTTGTTTTTCTTTTTTTTTTCTTTTTATTTATTTTTTCTTTACTTTTAAAGGGGTCCCTTTATCTATTTGCTAACCCCACTAGATCCCACGCAGTAATTGCCCCTGCATTCTTATATCATCTGAGTCTAATTTCCCACGTCTTATTTTCACTGGCTGTCAGGTATGCTTTCTGCAAATTATGTAACTGCCTAAGTATTAAAAGGTTCTAGACATTTGTGTGTACTTTGTTTTACTCATTAATAATACATGTTTCCTCCAGCCGAGACTGGTCACAAACCAGTTATGTAGAGCACATACTTCATTAACTAGAATAGTCTGGTATTATTAAGTTTAAAGCATCCTCTGCATGAGCTGTGTCCACAACTGTAATGTATTTGAAATGTCTCCACTTCAACTTTTCATACACCCATATATGCAGTCATTCTTTTCTAATCAAGTAAACAGCTCATCAATGTTCCTCTTTCCCGCCAGTCTCTTATTTAGTTTTCTTCCTCCATGACAACTTAATTTGGATTTAACGTTGTCAGTTCATTTATTCTTGTGTATTCCTGCATTTCTCTGGACTTGTCTTGAAGTTTCCTTTGGAATACTGGGAAAGGCTTTAAGGGCATTTTCTCAAACAGCCTCCTTGGGGACCTTTTCCCTTGATGACAACTGCTATCATATTATCTTCTCAATGCTTTTCCACCTTTCCTGTGCTGCAACAGTTTTCCACCTAATTTTTCACACTCCAAATCATTTTTTTTCTAAGATTTTTTCCTTTTGCATGATCTCTTGGCATACACACTCTTCTCCCTGAGTGAAGTTATTTAACAATGTTCTTAAATAGTGGCTTTTTGTATTTTAACAACCCCTCAATTTGGAACCCCAATATCAGGCTGCTCAGTGCATTTCTGCCATACCAAAAGTCCTGAATTCTGAAAGGCCAATTTATAAGGATATTAAGGTCAATCAAGGCCAATTTATAAGGATATTATAATATTAAGGATGCATGGATCCCTAGCAAAACCAAGACTCACTCCTCTAAGAGAAGGAAACCAGTTTTGGTGGACCCCTGCAATAAACAGGCTATACAATAGAAGGAGGAAACTAGTTCAGAAAAAAAGCAAATCCCAAGAAGGAAAGACATCCCTGATCAGTATCACTAAGGAACTGAGGTCCCTCATGAAATCATCCAAGGCTAACTTCGAAAGAAAAATAGTCAAGGATTCAAAAAATAACCACAAAGCCTTCTTTAGCTATGTTAAGAATCTAAGTGGCAACTCGCAGATATGCACTGAACTAGTGCAAAATAGCACAAAATATACTGAACCTACTGATATTGCCAACATCCTGGCAGATAGATTCAGTGCAAACTTCACCCCCCTCTCACCTCAAAAAGGGCCCACAACAATACCTGAAAAGTGTAGTATCCCAAAAATCACAGACGCACAGGTGAAAACAGCCCTTTCAAAAGCCAAAAACACAGCGCCAATGGGACCAGATAGTGTCCCAGGCTGTGTCTTGCATGAACTACAGAACAAACTAACCCCCCACCTAAACACGCTGTTCAACCCCAGCCTCTCCACAGGCTATGTGCCCATAGAATGGCACACAGCAATGGTTATTCCTCTCCACAAAGGAGGGGCCACAACTGACCCTGGTAACTATCGCCCCATAAGCCTGACTAGCCTGGTCTGCAAGGCTATGGAGCGCATCATCATGGAACACATTAACAAAGACATTGGGAACCTCCAAACACTTGACCCGACCTGGTTCGGCTTTGTTATGGGCAGATCATGCCTACTAAACCTGGTTGACTTCTTCGTGACAGTCACCAAGGCCATAGATGAGGGAAAAGTGGTTCACACAGCCTACCTTGACCTTGCCAAGGCTTTCGACACCATTCCCCACTCGGGTATTACAGAAAAACTCACCAGCCTGAACATAAACCCCTATGTCACGAGATGGGTTGCCAACTGGCTTAGAGACAGAACTCACACGGTAAGAATAGCGGGCTCCAGGTCTGACTCTAAACCAGTCACAAGTGGTGTCCTGCAAGGCTCGGTCCTGGGACCCCTACTGTTCGGCATATACTTCTCAGAAGTACAGGCAAACACAGGAGGACTCTGGCTAACCAAGTTCGCCGATGACTGCAAACTGGGAGCCATAATTGACTCTCCGGCTGACACAGACATCCTCCAAAAGGGCCTTACTGAGACGGACACCTGGTGTCAAAGTCATGGCCTCAAGCTAAATGCCAAAAAATGCATAGTCATCCCGTTTGGTAAAAACAAAACACCCATGAATTACCACATAGGTGGCAGCCCCCTTAATACAGAAGAGGTAATAAGAAATCTGGGGACCCAGGTAGATAGTAATCTCTCCTTTGACAATCATATTGTCAAAGTAGTTAGGAAATCCTTCTATGTGGCCCATCCAATTACTAAAGGGTTCGCATCTAGAAATAAAGAGGTTATAGTTCCCCTCTACTCGTCACTCATTAGACCCATCATAGAGTACAATGCCCCATTTGGGATGTACCTCACAAGACACTTCCAACAACTGGAAAAACCACACTAAGAGGATTACTGGTCTCAAACATATGTCCTATCCAGCCCGACTGAAAAAACTCCAGCTGTACTCAGTGGCGTATCGCTTATTCAGAGGTCATCTCTGCCTGACTTACAAAGCCATGTCCAACTCAGAATTGATGGACATGCTCCACCTAAAGAAATCCAAGTCACTGCGAGCCACACGCTCTAGTGAGCTAAACCTCACCACAACAGTAAATAAAACATGCTGGAGGAACAGATTCCTGTCACAGAGACTCCCCATGCTTTGGAACAAAATTCCAAATTACATCAGGCAGAGCCCCTCACTAACACTCTTCAAGAGAAACCTTGACAAGTGGATGGGTAACAGAAAATACACCCCTGGGATGACTTCATTGGCTCTGCTTGACAGAGGATCAGTTAATTAATCAATGGGGTGGCAAAAGCCGACACACTCTGGCTAGGTTTATAAATGCCCTCAGGCAGATGGCCTAGTACCTACCTATGAACCTATAAGATTATCAAGAATGGTTTCTGGATACCCTCAGATCTGAATGTGAGATTTTAAAGTCAAATGTTTTTGGTTACATCAGATCCTTCTAAATTTGTGGACAATATTATTAATGAAATAGTTGAAACAAGACACTGGTCTATACTTACACTTTCTGATAGTTTGAGGCTCAAGCCCCAGTTCACCTTCAAATCAGGGTATAATGTAATATGTTGGTTTGAGAATAAAGGCATACATTCTATTCATAATAAGTGTTCTTATAGGATGATGGCATGTGACAGTTGCAAACAATGTAAATATATTGGTGTTGGCAACTTGAATTTAAGTGGACCTGAAAACATTTTTTTTGCAAGGGTACAGTTTATTGCAATGTATATGGGCTGGTATATGTAGGCATGTGTTTTTCTGCCAAGCCTTTCATATTGGCATGTCTTAAAAAAAGCTCTGGAAATCAGAATATATCAACAATCTTATGCTTATAGCATCAAAAAGAAATATGTGACATTTGTTTTGACAAGATATTCACGTGTGTGCCCAAATATGAATAAATGTATTCTTTTTATTATATATTTTTATTACAGAGAAAGTTAAGAAAGATTTCAGAGGTGGGGACTGAAGTAATTTATTATTCAAAAGGGTGCTTCACAGGCAGCTATATTTCCATGCTGATAAACCACCAGGTCTTAGAGATTCCATTTTTGTTACTTGCATTTTAAAACAGTGTTATATTTATGAATTTTTATTGGTGCATTCGTATCGTGGAATTATTTGTTATAAAAGAGGAAGCATGCCATTTTTTTCTAAGTCTGTATCTTTAATAGTTGAAAGTGCTCAGATTTAATAAATTTCTTATATTAACAGAATTCATCTTTGTTGTTGTTGATGGAATAAAGTATATGATGATCACACTTGAGGTTGTCATCAATATTGACTCAGAGTAGTTTACTTTGACTAATGTTTTCAGTTTTAGTGTTATTATTTGAGGTTATATGAAACACATTTCTGATTAAGGTATTTTTTGGGGGTGAATAACGCATAAGTTTGTTTTTTTTGTGTCTGAGAAGTAAGTTAGAGTTTTTAATCTGGCATTCGATGGTAATGAAGCAGTGTAGCGTGGTCTGTTGTAATTTTGTGTTTGGATGGGGCAGAGTAGATAAGAGTTGAGTTTCTGGAATATTGTACAAAAGTTGCAACATTAGTAGTGCTTTGGAGTTTATTTTTGAAAATGTTAAGAGTGGGCCAAATATTGACCCTTGGGAAACACCAACAGAAGCTGGCAGAAAAGTGAGAGATTTTCCTCCCATTTAACTGTCTACTGGCAATTTGATAGACAGCTCTGGAACCAGGAGAGGGAGGAAGAAGTGACCTAGGTAACAAGTTCAGAAAAGAACTTTTGATAGGATACGGTATTAAATGCTTTGGATATATCTAGGAAATGAGAGAAAACTAGGTTGCTTTTATTCCTGTTTTGATTTGAGTATATTGGTGAAATTAAGAAGAGTGTTAGTAATCCACTGTTTGGGTCTAAACTTGTGCTGTGTCTTGGATAGTAGGCTATACTTAGTTATATTTTGTATAAGAAATGTATGTATACATTTCTCAAGAATTTTTAAGAGTGGTGGTCAGATTGTAATATATAGTCTGTTAGTTCAGTTGATTTACTCCCTTTGAGAAGGGGTATTATGAAGATTTTTTTTTTCAGCTGGAGGAACATAGTTTTCAGTTTTTGAATGGTTGATCAGAATGGAGACAGGAAAGGCTATTGCATCTGCAGCAGTTTGTAGATCTTGGTGGGAAGTGTATCAGCAGCTAGGGTTGTTGCTTTTAGTCAACTAAATACCTAGGCAGAACATTTGCTTTAGTTTGCTGTCCTCATATCTCATCAGTATTTATTTGCAGTTCCTTCTCCCAAACTCTGGACAATGGATCACAAATAGTCTTGTCAGTTTTCCTAAGTCCTTTATATTGTTTTCTCACTAATTGAGAACAAGGTCCCTTCTCACATCTTTCCTTTAAAAGGATAATAAACCACCTCAAATACTGATTTAAATGGATTTTATTCTATTTCAGCTTTATAAATATGTAACACCACTTGAAGGTTCTTAAACCTCTCCCCGTCCAGAACATCACACCATATTTTAAATATATCCTGTTGAGTAATGTAGCCCTGGACTAACAAATGGCTGTAAAAATCTAGTGAAGACTTCAAATGCAGTCAGTTCAAGATGCCAGTGGGATTATTACCCATGTTCTAGAAGTAGCTTTATGTTCGTTTATGAGCAACAGAAAGGAGGAAAAATGGAATGTCCAGTAGTAAATCTGAAACTCCCCGCACCACTTACAGTTGGCTATATCATCTTCCCCTAAGTCACCTGGGCCAGTGAACCCCTCCATTAAAAATATAACACTGCACTCTTCATAGTGTTTACAACCCCCAGCAGGACCAACTACAGGCAGTTAAAAAGTGTATGAAAACTGTGAGATGATAAACATCCGCAAGGCTGCTAATCTCTGCTGGAAAGCATTGCATTTCTTCAAAATAAATAACCTATGTAAGTTCTATAGTTATCTGAAATATAGGAGCTAATTCAGTACCTAAATAATGGATGAAATCCTGGGCTCAAAAAGTGGAAGCATGGATAAGGCCATTCTAAACGAATATGATTAGCAATAATTTAATGCAGGCACACTAAATTTTAACAATTCCGTACTCAAGGACAGCCCAAAAAACAAGTGAGTTAATCAAATAAATGTTGTTCTTTCTCAGAATCGAACAGGTATCCCACCAATCCAATTGTCTAGAAATAACAACAGTCTGAAATCTTTTCCTCCATAAGTAACACCTTCATGATAGATAACCCAATACATTCAGGGACTGGATCCAAATAAAGGGCAGACAAATCTGAGGGCACCCATAACTCCTGCCCCTTTCCAGAATAATTCCAGAGGAAAAAATGTTCTTAATATTGGCCAGAGCCTCACTAAATATCTTGTTAAGTGCCTCAGCAAATTGATAAGAGGTAATCTCATTGTACTCTATTGAAGGTCTTTTTTCTACATCTAATGTTAATAATGAGACCAGACTGGGATGTCTCCTACAAGAGAAGCAGTGTTCTGATTACATTATCAAAGTTTTGTTTTCTGTTTGTGTATTTATTAATATTTGTTTACCGGGGACTGATCTGACTGGACCACTTGCAGGCACAGCCCAGGTGAATAGGATCACATAAAAAATTAACAAAACATACCTGCAGACACAAGGATAGGATAAAAACATACATATTTACAGATGCAAGAATATGTTACAACATTTAGTTCAAGAAGCAGATTGCAATGTCAACACATGTATGAAAACATTTAATTATGCTTACTAGAGCTTTTTAGATTAGATGCAGCAGTAATCAGATAGCAGCATATCATTATATAGAGTGGTATGAAGTCATTAGAAGAGGCAAGTAAGAATAGCTGCAGTTAAGAATACCATGCGAAGAAGATAGAGAAATGGTGAGAGAGGCATGCAGATGGAAGAGGAGTAGAAAGGAAAGGCACTGAGAGAGATGTAAAGATAAGAGAAGAGGGAGGTAGGATGAATGAGAGGCAGTAAGTGAAGGGATGACAGGATGAGATAAGGAAGGATGAGACAGGATCTCTCACACCCTTTATCCCTATCTTTCATAAATCCACGTTGATTGCGATTATCATGGATGTTGTCAGCTTAGAAACCTTATCAGTCAATGACAGAAATGTTTTGCAGTCACTGTTTAAAACTGATATAGAGTAATACAGTACTGTCCAGCGCAAGAAGTCTAATAGAAATAACAATGAAGTCTGCTTATGAGATGAAACGTATTACACTGGGTAAATAAAGTTTTGATTTTTAATTTTTTTCTTTATAAGTTATTGTTTATATTTGAGTTTGATAGGGTGATATAATGAAGTCAAGGTAGTATCCATGCTTTCATTGAAAATGTCAGAAATTACTGCATTCTTCTGCTTGGAGTTCCCCAGAAGTACGACACAAAACGTTCCTTGTACACACACAGGGTATCTCCAGACATAATCCATTTGTGCCTGAGGGCAAACGGTTTTATAAATTCACATTTTAACCTGTAACATGGATGAAAAAAATGTAATTATGATTACTTCCACAGAAATGTCAAATTTCTTTCACATTGCTTTTCTCTACCCTGTGTCAAAACTACTTGAAATATGTGTCTGGAATTAGGTTATTCAGTCTCCCTACTCCAGCAGTCTCCTCTCATACACCCAGCATGGCTTTCGCTCCAATCACAGTACCAGCACAGCACTACTGCTTGACTTAATACTGTTTACATAGACAGAAATCAAAACAAACTCATAGCCACAATCTTCATTGATTTTTTTTCCAAAGTTTTTAATACTGTCTCCCACAAAAAAATACTTCATACTCCACTAAGTCATTCACCTGATTCACCAGATACCTCTGCAGCTACTCACAAGCAGTCAGATGGCTCCGGCAGAGTTGTTGATGTTAGTGACTTGAAGGAGATGTTTGTTATTGGACCATAGGACCCTGGTACCAGAGTAGGGATATATTAGGTTTTGTAATGCTGGGGTTTTATTAGGGTAATACAGTATCTTATAGGTTAGTAGGAGTTGGCATACTAAAAGGGGCCATTCTTTCATGTCTAACCTTTTCTTTAATAATCTTGCTTCTGCCTCTGCTCACATAACATTAATTCATTATGCAGATGATGCTGCTCTAATCTGCTCTTACTCCATACCCTCACTACAAACCATCAAGAGTTATTTACCTAAACCTTTCTTTCTCAATCGCATCTACTCCTAAACCCCAATAAAACAATAATGATGTTAATAATGATGTTCTTCACTCCTGAATTCTACACAGACAAAAACTCCAACTTTACTGTCATCTCCTCTCAAAATGTACAACTAGAAATAGTCTCACAAACCAAACTACTGGGGTCACGCTAGATTATCAACATATTCAGTACTTGGTAGAAGTACTCACTAAAATGTAGTCCTTCTTTACAGAGTATCTAACTTTTCTCATTGCAGAATTACTACATCCTGTCTGCTATCAGGCTTACACTATGCATCGTCCATCTTTTCAAATATTCACATAACATCAATCCAAAATGTAGAACAGTGCTACAACAAAATTGCCAAATTTGTAACCAAACTGCTGAACTCATCACTGTCTGGCAGTCAAAAAAAAAATCAGCTAAACACAGCTAAAAATGTTATGTAGAATACTCTTTCCTGACAAATACCCCACCATCACTTCACTTAGTAATAGTACACTCCTACAATGCCGCTTCATTCATCAGACACAAATTTACTTTGGGTCAGGTTAAATACACCCATGTATTTAAATGTAGAACTCCTTCCTTACTACTGTTAAACTAGTATCCCTCATATCTGCTTCAAAACCAAACCAAGGGACTACCAATTTAATTCCTGGCACTGCTGTTGTTCTTCAAGCTCACCTGGCTAAACTTGCCATTACGTCTGTTTCTTTTCTTATACAGCTGTTCATATATTATATCCATATTTTGTTTCCTTTAACTCCACTGTTTCCCTGTAATCATGCTGTCTGCCCTTTATTAACTTGTCACCTTTCTACCTGCACTAAATCCCGTAATGCAAAGAGCTCCAGCAACCTTCTCTTCAGCAATGCTTCCTTGCTCTCCTATCTCTTCCTAATTGTAATCTTTCTACTCTCAGTAATACCTCCCTCCATATCCCTCCTCCTCTTTACATACCAAATATCTTCCACTGCTTTATAGCTGTTCTTTCTCCCCTGAAAACAATAATTTTACTAAGTCACTAATTTTGTCATGTTATATCAGACTGGTTTTTATTTTATTATTATAATGGTTAATTTTGTGGAAATTTTCACCTTGGGCTTCTGCGTGAAAAGGGTTCTTGTAAGGTCCAGTTTGGACCATCCTGGTAATTGAACACAAACAAATAAATAGAAAAGAAAGCAAAATGAGATAAGTTTCCATTGATATTGTCATGCAGTACACAAGAATGTTTTATTTTTAACAATTTTCATTCACTCTGGCATTACTTACTCAGTTCCTGCCTTACTTTAAACCTCACGCATTCTCCAGGGTATTTTTCTGCATATATTCTTCTCGAAGATTCCATTTATTTCTGTGAAATTTGCTCCTTCCCTCCAGTACCTTTATCGTGTTTACAATATCCAGAATTTAAAATAAGCCAAATATATGTGTGCTGCAATGGTCAAGGAGCAGAAACACTGTAGATTTAATGAGTTTATTCACCTAATGTGAAAGTAACACCAGCACATCATACACATTTAACACTTTAAAATTAAAATATCCAGAACTTCCTTTACATTGGAAATATATTTTGATCTCCACTTTGTAGCTGTTGCTATTTTGGCAGCCAATAATATTAAAGATAATAAGGCCTCACTGTGTTTAGGCAATTCAGATTTTTTATCTCAGGCCAAAAGATTCATTTCTTTAGTTACAACCATATGCTCTCCCAGCATTGCTGTTGAAGCAATGTGTATGGAATTTTTAAAATCTGCCATCCTATTACATTCCCAAAAATATGCTCCACCTACCTATCTCTTCCCTATCACACAGCCAACATTTGCTCTTTACTTGAGGAAAAACTCCCTGAAATCTACATGGGCTATAAAATACCTATGCAAACACTTCCATGCAAAAAATGCTTAACCTTTCTGGAATTTTTTTGCATACTCTGGAACTTCAGAGTTCTTTCAATTGTTCCTTTCTAAAAAATTATTGAGGAACATTTTAAGCATTCTACAGGCTGACACCTGATTATGTACCGAATGTGTTCCCTGTTTGTGTTTGGAAGTTTCATGCAGCTAGTATAGTAAGAGGTACACATACCTTGGTTTCCATGAATATTAGAAATCCATACATTCCACAGTTTCCAGTATGTTGGCCATGTAGGTCAACTAATGGCTGTAAGACATTTTTCCACACAAAACCAGTCAAGCAACTCCGGATCTATCAGCTGGTAGGCCGTTAACCTCTTCTAGTGCTGCATTCATTAGCACGTATGGCTGAGTCACACACCAGGGAGACTGACAGCTGTACTTAGTAGATGCTTTAGCAGAATAGCCGCTGCTGCTGGTTCTGCTAGCATTGCCATTCTTACCATGTTGAAATTTTCAGTATGCTTTTTGCCTTTATACTTGGAAGCAACATACTGTATAACCTTGCACCTGACAACTATGAATTCAGCTGTTTTCTCCTGTCCTTATTTGCATGTCACTATGTGTCATTATATCTTTTGCATGCTTCTTTTTCTTCATCGTTTATGTTGCTGCCTGTAATACTACATGCTTCTATGAATTGCTGTCTTTTTCTGTGTTAGTCGTATTATGTGTGTGTGTGTGTGTGTGTGTGTGTGTGTGTGTGTGTGTGTGTGTGTGTGTGTGTTGGCCATCCCAGCTCTGCTACCTAGACACATCTGCAGCACTGTAGTACCCCCCTGCCTCAGCTTGCCAGCTCTCTGTCTCATGATGCAGCCACTGTAATATGATCCTTCACAAGCAGGCAAGACAGCTGGCATCATTTAGGACTGTCAGCTTCTGCAGCACCAAGAGCTATTGCAACCACAACTTCATCATCCAGTAGTGGCAACTGCTCAACCCCCCCCCCCGATTTTGTTATGCAAAACATGTAGAAACTGAAATGAAGTGATGATAAAAGAGACTCCAGTACACCACCTAGATAAACTTTAATAAAATGCAAAACACAAAAGCTTTTGAGACCATCTATTCCTCAGTCTCACACAGCAATTATATAACATCAGAAGTTTATATATACGTAAATTCAATCAGATTAATTAATTACTCGTCTAATAAAACTGTTAGTAAAAATTTGAAAAAAATTCAACTTCAAATGCAGAGCAACAGTTGAAATGTAATTTCCTTAAAAATCGTACAATAAATGTATTTATTTCTTTTATTTTGCATTTGATTACCAGGAAAGTCCAACTGGACACAAGTCCTTTTTCAGCAGAGGCTGGGGGAGAAACGTTCCACATATAACAAAGATTAATAAAGTAAAATTTCACAGGTACAGTAGCATGACAATTTGCATTTTATAGCAAATCAAATTATGATAACAGTACTTTAAAAGGACAACACCTATGATTAAGATGAAATAAGAAAAACTATACAGGTAGAAAGAAGAAACACCTTAAGCTGTACAACTAAATAAGATCTAGTATGCAGTAGTATTTTAGTGTTATAAAGTATACTCCAAATGTCTATACTTAGAAGAAGGATACATTGTTTAGAGGAAGAGAGAGGTATGAAGGAGGAGACTTGCAAGATGAAGAGAGGTTTACTGCCCAAGAGTAAGAGAGAGGTGGTTACCCTGACTGAGCAAGAGGAAGATGGAGGTAGGCTAGCCTAGGGAGTCGCAGTTACAAATCCATTTGGTTTGTAGGTGTGGTTTTAGATATTTTTTAAACTGAGTTAAGGATGTAGTGGCTGATATTAGTGAGCAGAGTGTTCCACTTTTTAGCTATACAGTTTGAACAGTGGGAGGCTCTAGCAGAGTTGTTGGTGTTAGTGACTTGAAGGAGATGTTTGTTATTGGAACATAGATCCCTGGTACCGGAGTAGGGATGTATTAGGTTTTGTAATGCTGGGGTTTTATTAGGGTAATACAGTATCTTATAGGTTAGTAGGAGTTGGTTGTAGAGGAGAAGATGGGGAAGCTCAAGCCAGTTGAGTTGTTTAAGGGCTGAGCAGTGGTGTGTGAGATGGGAGCTATTGGAAGCAAATTTTGCAATTTTGTTAGAGCCGGCATCAAGTTTAGTTATATCTGATTTTCTAAGATTGAGGATAGGGGAGGCATATAGAAGTTTAGAGATGAGATGTGTTTGTGCTATTTTCGTCCTGGTGCTGTTTGTGAGGAATTGTTTATTTCTATATAGTCCCCCTAGTTTTGTATGTACTTTCTTAATGGTGAGTGAAATGTGTGTGTCAAATTTCATGTTGCAGTTTATCTCCACTCCTAGAAGTTTAGTGTGAGTGACAGGAGAGAAAGAGATGTTTTATTGTTAGAAATGATAGTAAACATGGATGTAGGAGTGGTGTGATTAGCTGGATGTAATATGAGGTTTGGTTTTATTGGGGTTTAGTATTAGTTGAGAGTTGGTAAGCCATTCTTCTACAGAAAGGAAAGAGGCCTCCATTTTTAGTTGCAGTTCTTGGGGGGAAGGAGAGGAACAGATTAGAATTGAGTCATTAGCATATTGGATGACTGAGGCATGTAGAGTAGAGGTATGGAAGTTGTTAGTGAAAATAGAGAAAAGTAAAGGACCAAGCAAGGATGGAGCCTTGGGAAATACCCAGTGTAAATGGTAATAAAGGAGAGAGTTCTTGCCTCCACTGCACTCCTTGCTGTCTATTTGTTAAATAACTTTGAAACCATGTAGTGGTGGGTTTGCTAATATTCAGTTCCGAGAGGGAATTGATGAGTTTTTTTGTGGTTAACCGTATCAAATGCCTTAGAGAGGTCAAGGAAGATAGCAAGGACATAGTTGCCATTATTTCTATGGTTGTTCAGTGTATGAGTGCATGACATAAGGGCTGTTGTGGTGCTGTGGTAGGGCTTGAAACCATGTTGAGTATTTGTGAGAAGGTTGTGGATGTTGAGGTAATCCATAATTTGTGTGTGTACACACCTCTCCAGTATTTTGGACAGAAGTGAGAATATTGCTATAGGCCGATATTTGATTAACTCTTTTTTGAGTTACCCCCTTTGTGGAGTGGAATAATGTAAGAAACTTTCCAGATCTCAGGGACTAGGTTTTCTGATATTGAGTGGTTGATAAGAATGGATACAGGGTATGCAATGGCATCAGCAGCTATTTTCAAAAATTCATCTGACAGTTTGTCAGTGGCTAAGGTGATAGGTTTTAGTTTCTTAAGGAGTTTTTTTAATTTTATAAGTAGAGACAGGATGGAAGGTAAAGCAGTTCTTTTTAATATGGAAATTGGGTTGTTGGTTGGAGGATGGACAGCTTTGAGAACTAGCAAATGCAAGAATGGATTCAGTGAAGAATTTGTTGAAATGAGCGGAAACATTAAGTGAGGTATCTGTTAAGGTTGGGGGGAGTACCTGACTTTCCAGGGTAAAGAATGCTATTAATTGCTGAAAAGAATTTTTGGGGTTGTTCTGATGTGTGGTTTGTATATTGTGGTAGTAGCTAGTTTTATCTATTTTGACACATTTCTTTGCCTTGCTTGATTTCAAGAAATGTCTGTCTGTAAGTGATCCAGTTTTGTGCCAGAGGGCCCAGGCTTTATCTCTGGATTTCAGCAGAGATCTAGTGTCTTTGCTTATCCAGGGGGCATAGTTGGATTTGATTCTGATGGTTCTAAAAGGGGCCTGGGAGTTTAGGATATATAAGAAGGCAGAGTTGAAGTATTGAACAGCTTTTTCAAGTTTAAGTTACTTGAGTGGAGTCCAGTTACAGGCTTTGAGAGTATTAATAAAGCAATTGGATTAAAGGTTTTTTTTTTTCTGATTGTCTGGTAATTGGTGGGCTTTTCTTGATTTGTACAATGTGGGTAAGTGGTTACTCAGGCTGTCAGAGAGGCAGCCTGATTGACAAATGACTGGATTCTGGTAAACAGACCAACTGTTAAGTATTGACTGTCTCTTGGTTTATTTGTCAATTCTAGTGGGAGACTAGATGAGCTGAGAAAATCCATGGAGGTTGGTGACGTTGGGGGGAGAACTGAAGTTACAGGTTAACCAGTCAATGTTGAATTCCCCAAGGTGATGGTTTCATGTTAGAGAAACTCAAGAGGCTCATTTAGGTGGGGTCTCCAGTGTGGGTATGTTGTTGCCTGGTCGTATGTAGCAACCGATTATAGAGACACATTTTCTAGGGTTAATTTTTAGTTTTGCAATTAGAATGTGTGAATTAGGTATGTGTGGTGAGTGTATATTCAAGGTTTCTATGTTCAGATGATAAATAAAGACAGTTTACTACATAGGTTCATAGGTGTATACTATGCCAGTGAACACAAGGGCCTTTTTTAAGCCTAGCCAAGCATCCCATATCTCTGACAAGTTCTGCTACCCTTGATAAGTGTAAGCAGGTGCTTGGGAGGTAAAACATTTACAAGCAGGGGCCTGGGAGATGAACCATTTACAGTCTGCTTGTGTCCATTAGAGACATAGGTGCCAAACCAGGGATGAAGTTCCTGTTCCCCATCCAGTTGTCCAAGTTACACTTGAATTGGTTTAGGGGGGAACTCTGCTTCACATAGATGGGGAGCCTTTTCCAGAGAAGGGGTGGTCTCTGGGATACAAACCTGTCTGTCCAGCAGGTGTTATTTATATCACAGGCAAGGTTTAAATCTTTTGAATGAGTAATTCTGGTGTACTTTGTTTTGCAGATGTGGAGGAGGTCCATCAAAGAGGAGTCTAACAGTGCCTTGTATGCCAGGCATAGTTCTCGCCTCAACAGCTGGTAGGAGACAGAATACAGGGACAGTGCCTTGAGGTGGTCTGCATAAGCTATGTTACTTATGCCTTGTATTCTTTTAGTGAGGATCCTCTATGGATGTTCCAGTTGTTGGCTATACCTTGTTAGATACATACCAAAGGGGGCTTTGTACTCATTGACGGGTCTGAAGAATGCCGAATACAAAGGAATAATGACTTCCTTGGACCTAGATTTTATACCTTTGTTTACAAGTTGCACAACATAGAGTGTGGGCACTTAATGGTCTAAGGCTAGGTTACTGTCTGTTTGTGTCCCCAAGTCCCTGACTACTGGGTCAGCTCTTAGGAATGTGTTGTCAATATGATAGTAACGGGTGGATGGCTTCCTGAAGGATACTGTTATGCATTTATTATCATTTAGTGTTAGTTCATGGCTCTGGCACCAGTTGTTTGTCTGTGTCAGCCATTTCTGCGACAGCATCCGATGCAGAAATCCCAAGACTCTGGTATTCAGGCCGACTGAGGGCTACCTGCAGGCAGATAACCCAAGTGTGATGACTGCAACAGTGAATACACTCAAACATCTACATTTATGGTAAGTGTACAGAACTGTACTTTCTCCATTTATAAGGCATGAAGGCTATTTGGGGGCTGGGATATTGTCTGGGTGCATTGATGCAGTGTTTTTGGCCTTAGAGAGAACATTGAAGACCTCTTCCATAGTGATAGTAAGAGTTATATTTGATGGCATTTTCTGAGGGAAGGATGTGGAGGAGAAGGGTAACGTTCGAGCTGAATTTGTTGGCCAGTAGGTTTGCTGTATCTTCTGGCTCCATATACGTGGCTCCATTTACAATGAGTTCTGCATGCAATTGTGCATTGCCTTTGAGGTTGTGAACATAGCTAAAGAATGCCTTGTGGTTATCCTTGGCCTGGGAGGCCACATTTACTTCAAATTAGGCTTTGGTAGACTTTGTCCTCTGATATGTTTGTTTAGTATGATGAGAGTGCTTTTATCCTGCTTGGGCGCTGCACCTCCTAATTTTTGCCATGATTTTTTTCCTTCTGTTATATAGCCTAATAATGGTGTGATTCCACCAGGGTAGCTTGTTTTCTGAGTTAGTTCTGTACTATTTCCTTGTGGGTACAGCTGCCTTTTTGCAGCTATTAACATACTTGTTTAGGGTTTCTGTGAACAGTTTTGCATAGGCAACCATGTTCTTGAGATTTATGTGGGCTTGAAATTTTGCCAGGTTATCATTTAATAGTAAGAAGTTAGCCTTAGAGTAGCTCGTAATGTTCCAGGCTTAGCTGGGGTTCCAGGTTTTATTTTCACTTCAAAGGAGACCACTCTGTGGTCTGACTTTACCAGATAAGACATTGCACTAAGGGGTGTGCAGCTCTCTCCCATGTTCATGAGGACCAGATCCAGTATGGTTGTACCCTTGGTTGGTGTATTGACAGTCTGGTCCAGGGTGTTCATGTTTACAAAATCCAGGACTCTCTGTGCCTGTACATTTTGTGTTGTATATTATTCCCAGTTATTTGTGAGGTAGTTAAAGTTGCCCAGTTGAGTGTTTCCAATCATCATCTTCTTTCGGCTGTTCCCGTTAGGGGTCTCCACAGTGGATCATCTTTTTCCATTTCTTCCTGTCCTCTGCATTTTGCTCTGTCACACCAACCGCCTGCATGTCCTCTCTCACCACATCCATAAACCTTATCTTAGGCCTTCCTCTTTTTCTCTTACCTGGCAGCTCCATCCTTAGCATCCTTTTCCCAATATACCCAGCATCCCTCCTCAGCACATGTCCAAACCAACGCAATCTTGCCTCTCTTGCTTTATCTCCAAACTGTCCAACCTGAGCTGACCCGCTAATATACTGATTCTTAATCCTGTCCATCCTAGACACACCCAGTGTGAATCTTAACATCTTTGACTTTCAGCTCTGACTCCTGCCTTTTTGTCAATGCCACAGTCTCCAACCCATATATCATAGCTGGTCTCACTACCCTCTTGTAGACCTTCCCTTTCACTCTTACTGGTACTCGTCTGTCACAAATCACTCCTGACACTCTTCTCCACCCATTCCACCCTGCCTGTACTCTCTTCTTCACCTCTCTTCTACACTCACCATTACTCAGAACTGTTGATCCCAAGTACTTAAACTCATCCACCTTTACCAACTCTACTCCCTGCATCCTCACCATTCCTCTACCCTTCCTTTCATTTACACACATATATTCTGTCTTAGCCCTGCTGACCTTCATTCCTCTTGTCTCTAGAGCATATCTCCACCTCTCCAGGGTCTCCTCAACCTGGTCCCTACTCTCACTACAGATCACAATGTCATCTGCAAACATCATAGCCCACGGGGCCTCCTTTCAAATCTAGATGCTTAGGATTTTCCTCTCTCTTCCCCCCTTGGCTGACCTGGTGTGACTCGATTTGAACTCTACAGTTCCCTACAAAACAGAGTCTACAGGACTGCAATCAGTTTCTCTCAGCATTTAAGCAGCTTGAACTCTACATTTCCCTACAAAACGGAGTCTACAGGACTGCAATCAGTTTCTCTCAGCATTTAAGCAGATTGAACTCTACAGCTCCCTACAAAACGGAGTCTACAGGACTGCAATCAGTTTCTCTCAGCATTTAAGCAGATTGAACTCTACAGTTCCCTACAAAATGGAGTCTACAGGACTGCAATCAGTTTCTCTCAGCATTTAAGCAGATTGAGCTCTACAGTTCCCTACAAAATGGAGTCTACAGGACTGCAATCAGTTTCTCTCAGCATTTAAGTAGAGTAGGTTGCACACAAAAAGCATTTGTTAAGCTTTCACTTACAGTGCTGTGTAATTAAGCAGGTCACCATTTTGGTCAGCCATAGGGCTCTTTTTCTACTTGAGTGTTTGCCTCCTTCGTCTGTAACTTAAGTAAACTGACTCTTACATTAAGAACTATAATACTTACCTTATAGCTTTAGGACACCTTAGGAAACCTTGTAAACTGCAGTCTTACATTAAGAACTATAATACTTATCTTATAGCTTTAGGACACCTTAGGAAACCTTGTAAACTGCAATAGCCCCGCTACGTTTGCCCTCGCTGCGCTCGGGCTCTCTTCGCTCCCCTTCCTGCCCCTAATTCCCTCCTGCCCCCAGTACATCTACATTTATAGTACTATAGCCACTCTCCCACTTTCTAGATCCTATCTGCTTTTATCTGGGATAATTTCTCCCACCCCCATTCTTCTATCTACATTTCAATAGCACCTATTAGCTTTCATCTGACATTCTCCCATCCCCCTTCCAGTACCTTTACCTCACCACTCTATCTTCTGGTGTTGCATCACCAGGTAAAATAGTTCCTTAACTCACTAGCTGAATCACAGATAATGATATACTCCTCTTTACTACCTCTCTTGTTCGCACCATACCTCCTTACCTTGTATGAAAACCAGTTTCTCACGGGATTTCAGGTCCCAAAAGGCCATACTATCACCCCAGCTGTAAATCCTCCCACCTTTAACCATACTTACAGTACCAGGTCCTATCCAACATCTTGTTCAGTCTATCAACATATCAACCACAGGCACATTAGCTCTAGATCCAAACACTACCACAAACTAATAAACAAATTCCTGAAGTTCATCACCAAGTATAGACTTAACCTAATACTTGGTGGTGATATTCACCCCAACCTTGGCCCACCCACTTCAGATACACATACCTCCTCTACTTGCAATCTAAGCTACAAACCTACAATTAATAGGCCAACTAACTCTCTCCTAGCCTGTCATCTCAATATTAGAAGCATTAATAACAAGGTACATGAATTGCATGCACTTTTGGATGTCCACTCCCCTGAGATTCTCTGTTTATCTAAAACCTGGTTAAAACCCAACACTACAGACAATGAAGTGTTACCACCTGGGTACAACATACACAGGCTGGATCGTGCTTCGAGGAAGGGGGGTGGGGTAGCTGTACTCTATAAATCTGAGTTGAATGTCACCATAGATGTAATACAACCACCTCAGATTAATAACTCAGAGATTCTTGCCACCAAATTGCAACTTAATAAAAATAAATGCATTAATATCATCTGTATGTACATATTCCCAGGTAACAATATATCTACACATGAAGATATCCTGCACTGGCTATCATGTCACTACCCCCAAGAAACCCTACTACTTGGAGACTTTAACATAGACTGGGGCACATGTTCCTCAGAATCCCCAACCACCCATATTAACCTGCATGCATTTACACAAATCATATCCACCCCTACCAGGATAGGTAAACCCAACCAAAAAGAAAGCATACTTGACTGGGTACTCATAAATAGTCACCCCCAACTGTACACCTCTGGTACTCTCCCTGATGGCCTAAGCGATCACCTTCTCGCATATGTAATTAAGCACAAAGCCATTCATTCCCAACAACCCTTACTCAGAAAGGTTAGAAACAATATAAACTTTGACCCTGCCAAATTCCAACAAGAACTAAACTCATGTAATTGGTCTATTCTAAAACACCTCCCCTTAGAGGAAGCAGTAGCATACTTTAACAACAAATTCCTTGAGATCCTTGATTTGCATGCACCTGTTCGTTCAAAGAGAACAAAGGCAAAAACTGCGCCATGGCTATCTAAAGAGTCTAAACTCAAAATTACCCTTAGAAACAAAGCATGGGCTTTATGGCGTTCTTCTAAAGACCCCCAAGATCACATTAAATACAGGCAATCCAGGAACAAAACTAAAAAATCCATTTTACAAGACAAAAAACAATACTACTGTAATTTACAGACAGTAAATCAAAATAACCCTCAGAAGTTTTGGGCAGTTTTAAATAATCTACTACATCCTGGACAAACTTCAACCCCAATCCCTGCTGCTACTATTGATAAAACCCCTGAAGATGTTTCTGACAGTTTTAACCGATTCTTTACTGAGACAATTCAAGCCCTAGCTAGCCAACTACCTCCTAGCTCCCCTGGTCCTGAAAGTAGCACCCCTAGAAACCTACTCGCATTCAGCTTCCAACCAGTCGCCACATCACTTATCCGTACCTTGATCAAAAAATTAAAACCCACTACACTTTCTGCTGATCAACTCCCTGCCGAGTACCTACAAAAATCAGCAGATGCTATTGCTTACCCCATCTCAATACTAATCAATCGAACCATAGTAGAAGCTAAAATTCCCACCACCTGGAAAATATCCTATGTAATCCCACTTCACAAAGGAGGCAACTCTACTGAATTCTCCAATTATAGGCCAATAGCTATACTCTCTCCACTTGCAAAGATTATGGAAAAATGTATACATAGACAACTCATGCACCACCTAATCCAGAATCACCTTATGGCAGACACTCAGCATGGCTTCTGTCCTCATCACAGCACTCCTTCAGCCCTCCTAGCCTTTACCAACACCATAAACCATAATAGCAACAATAATTATATATTCTCAGCCCTCTTCTTGGATCTTTCCAAGACATTCAATATGGTTGATCACCATCTTTTCATCCACACCCTGCAAACATTCTGTCTAGATACTAGAGCCCTTCAATGGTTTCAGTCCTACCTGAATGGTCGACAGCAGGCTGTCCTCTGGCAGAACAAACTCTCTTACCTTCTACCTAACACCCTTGGAGTACCACAAGGATCTATATTAGGGCCCTTGCTGTTCTCCATCTTCATTAACAACCTTTATACTGTCATCCCAAAAGTCAGCTGTATCCAATATGCTGATGACTCTACTCTGATTTGCTCGGCCACATCTCCAGTAGAGTTATGGTCAGCTACCCAGACCATCTTTAATACAATAGAAAACTGGCTTTCTAAACGTCATCTGATCCTAAATCCCAAAAAAACTAAAATGCTGTTATTTTCACCAACACGTAGGTCTACCGCTTTCACCTTTACCATAAATTCAAATGATGGCACAGTAATCTCCCCTGAACCCTCTACAAAACTATTAGGTGTCATCGTAGATAATAATCTAAAATTTCGACCTACATCTTAACCAAACTATCAAAACCATCAATAAAAAACTAGGGTCACTTTACAGAATAAAAGCCTTCCTAACCCCTCCAGCTAAAATTGCCATAGCTTGCTCTCACCTTCTTTCAACCCTTCTGTATGCATCCCCTCTACTCTCGAATTTAAACAAGACTGTCCTTAACAAACTCTCAATTTGCTACAACCACATTGCCAGGTTTGCCACTGGGCTGCCATTTAGGACACATCATTGCATCAGTCTAAACCAGCTTGGGTGACTTGAACTACCCAGCCTAATCCAGTATAACCAACTGATTATGGCCTATAAAATCCTTTATAATCCGGACAATACTCCTGCACTTAAAAATATTATCACCCCCTATAACAATCATAGACCGCTTCGATCCTCTAACAAACTACTAATTCAGACTAGCAAAATTAATAACACAGCTGGTGACTCTCTCTTTGCAAACTCTGTAAGTAGATCCTGGAACTTTCTTCCAGATGATATTTCCTTACTTTCCACCTTAGGACAATTTAAAACTAGACTCAAACAACATTTGTTACTTAACTGGCTATGTCACTGCATAAAGCCTGGCTAACTCACTCTAGAATGTGTAAAAATCTGTTAACCATCTTACTGTGTAATTTAATATAATCCTGACTTACATTCGGGATTAACTCTTACCTGTGGAACTTGTTTAACTTGCTTACTTATGTAATCCCTGTAAATAGTCTGTTTGTAATATGTAATGCTGGTATTATGTAATGCTGTATCTGCTTACCCTTGGAGCTTTTCTCCCCGGGCCTCCGCTGAAAATGGACATGCATCCAGTCGGAATATCCTGGTCAACAAATGTAAAATAAAAATAAAATTAAAATAAAAAATAAATAAGAAAGGGCTCAGAGCTGATCATTGATGTAATCCCACCTCCACCTTAAACGTATCTGTCACTCCCACCGCAGTCCTCACCACTGTCACACTACCCTCTTACATATCCTGTACCACTCTTACATACTTTTCTGCCACTCCCAACTTCCTACAATATCACAACTCTTCTCTAGGCCCCCTGTCATATGCTTTCTCTAAGTCCACAAAGACACAATGCAACTCCTTCTGACCTTCTTTGTATTTCTCCAACAACACTCTCAGAGCAAACATTGCATCTGTAGTGCTCTTTCCTGGCATGAAACCATACTGCTGATCACTAATCATCACCTCCCTTCTTAACCTAGCTTCCACTACTCTTTCCCATAACTTCAAGCTGTGACTGATCAATTTTATCCCTCTGTAGTTACTGCAGTTCTGCACATCACCCTTATTCTTAAAGATAGGTACCAAAACACTTTTTCTTCACTCCTCAGGCATCCTCTGACTTTCCAAAAATTCATTAAACAATCTGGTTAAAAAAAATTCCACTGCCATTTCTCCTAAGCACCTCCATGCTTCCACTGGTATGTCATCTGGGCCAACAGCCTTTCCATTCTTCATCCTTTTCATAGCTGTCCTTACTTCCTCCTTGCTAATCCGTTTCACTTCCTGATTCACTATCCCCACATCATCCAACCTTTTCTCTCTCATTCTCTTCATTCATCAACCCCTTAAAGTACTCTTTCCATCTACTCAACATACTCTCCTCACTTGTGAGTATGTTTCCCCCACTACCCTGCTGCACATATTTCCCAGCTCTGTCCGTCTGTCTAGCCAATCGGTACAGGTCCTTTTCTCCCTCTTTAGTGTCCAATCTCTCATACAACTCTCCATATGCCTTATCCTTAGCCTTCTCCACCTCTCTCTTTGCCATGTGCCTCATCTCCTTATACTCATGTCTACTTTCTTTACTTTCTTCATCTCTTTGACACTCCCACTTCTTCTTCGCCAACCTCTTCCTCTGTATACTCTCCTGTACTTCCTCATTCCACCACCAGGTCTCCTTGTCCTCCTTCCTCTGTCCAGATGTCACACCAAGCACCTTTCTAGCAGTTTCTCTTACTAGCTCTGCTGTAGTTATCCAGCTATTGAGTAACTCTTTACTACCTCCCAGTTTCTGTCTTAACTCTTCGCTGAACTCCACCTCACAATCACCCTTTTTTAACTTCCACCATTTAATCCTTGGCACTGCTTTCACACTCCTCCTCCTCTTCTTGATCACCAACGTCATTTTACAGACCACCATTCTATGCTGCTTAACTACACTTTCCCCTGTCACCACTTTACAGTCTCCAATTTCCTTCAGACTGGCCCTCCTACATAGGATATAATTCACCTGTGTGCATCTTCCTCCACTCTTGTATGTCACCCTATGCTCCTACCTCTTCTTAAAATACGTATTTACCACAGCCATGTCCATCCTTTTCACAAAATCCACAATCATTTGACCTTCTGCATTCCTCTCCTTAACACCATACCTACCCATCACTGCCTCATCCCCTCTGTTCAGTTCACTAACATGCCCATTGTAGTCCACTCCAGTCATTAGTCTCTCACCCTTGGGTACACTCACCACCACTTCATCCAACTCACTCCAAACTTTTTATTTCTCATCCATCGCACATCCAACTTGTGGAGCATATGCACTAACAACATTCATCAGTACACCATCAATTTCAAGCTTAATAAGCATCACTCTATCAGACACTCTCTTCACCTCCAAAACACTCTTGGCATACTGTTCCTTTAAGATAACCCCTACCCCATTTCTCCTTCCATCCACACCATGATAGAACAATTTGAACCCGCTTCCTATACACCTGGCCTTACTTCCCTTCCATCTGGTCTCTTGCACGCACAATATATCAACCTTCCTTCTATCCATCATATCAGCTAGCTCTCTCCCTATACCAGTCATACTGCCAACATTCAAAGTTCCTACCCTCACTACTACACTCCTAACATTCCTCCACTCTTCCTGCCTTCAAGTTTTTAAATATATGGTATGGGTTTCCTGGGTCATAATGGGGGGGACCTATAGCTTGCAAGGGAGTGGTACTGGATTTTGCCTATGGTGATATGAACATAAAGAAGCTCAAGTGCATTGTCCTGTTTGACCAGCCTTGAGGATTATTTATTTTTGATGTAAATTGAAACACCTCAGCCTTTAGGCTGTGTAGCTGGTCTAAATGTGTGGAAGGCATTATAACCTTGCAATGTTAGTATGCTCGCCGCAGCTTTAAACTGCATCTCAGTGACGGCACAGATGTCGGCATTCTCTAGGGTGATGAGAGCTTCTAGGGAGTGATGTTTTTTTGTTTAAACTCCTAATAATGTCATTCCCATACAACATTACAACATAAATTCTTAATACTGTCATTCCCATACAACATTACAACATAAATTACCATACCATGGGTATTTGAATATCAGATGTATAGCACTGGTTTGCAACTGCAGGCCCACTACTAGTACAGTGGTTGTGGAGTCAGAGTGAAACCATTCTTTGACAAGGTGGCATTACACTGTGCATCCTTTGGGGAGGGTGTAGTTGGAAACTGTACTGTTAGCTAATGTAGTGGGTGTAGACTCACCCAATTATGAGAGAGTGACAGTGTGCCCTAAGACTGTGAGGTGAGTTGGCTTTATCACCAGAGCCTAAGCAGGTAATGTCCTCCATTTGTTGAACTGGCCCATCTGTAACAGGTGTCACTGTAGTAGTGTTTGCTCTATGCATGCAAAATAAATTGATTAACTGTGGCATAATGCTCACTCCCTACTCCCTCATACCACATGGTGTGGATCCTAATAACATTCCAACCAGCAGGTGTCAACTAATGATCACTTTTGCCCAGCTAAGGCTGAGGCTGGTAAATGGGATGGCAGTGCCTTACTTGAGAGATTCTAGCCCTCCATTAAGGAAACTGAAATCAGGGAAAGCAGCAGATGTAGATGAGGTCACAACAGTTATGATAAAGATGCTGTGTGAGATGGGGAGAAATGGCTTCTGAGGGTACTCATAGCAGTGTGTAGAGAAATGCATATCCCAGATGACTGAAGAGTAAGCATACTCGTGCCAGTGTACAAGAACAAAGGGGATATCTACAACTCTGGGCAGTACAGAAGTATCAAATTCTTGTTACTTTGCATGAAAGTTCTGGAGAGGGTGATTGGTAAACGGATACACTGTAGAGTAGTAGAAAGTAAGATGGGAGATGAGCAGTTTGGATTCAGATCAGGAAGCAGCACAACTGACCCGATGTTTGCAGTGAGACGGATAGAAGAAAAGAAGCTAGAGATGAGGAGAGAGTCCAACTGGGCATTCCTAGACTTGGAGAAAGCATATGACAAGGTGCCAGGAAAGCTGATTTGGGCAGTACTTTGGTGGTTGGAAGTCCCAGAAACTTTGGTAGAATTAGTGAGTGCAGGCTATATACAAAGTCCCAGTGACTCAAGTATGAACAGTGTTTGGTCTTAGAGTGGTAATCACTGGGAGTGGTTGTACATCGGTTTCAGCTGTTAACCCACTTCTGTTCATACTGGTGATGGACTACTTTAGCAAACAGGTCAGTGGGGACAAATCAACAAAGTTGCTGTATGCAGATGATGTTGCATTACAAGCAGACTCTGAGCAAGAGCTTCACCAAAGTATAGGGGAATGGAATGCAAACCTGATGGCACATGGCATGAAACTAAGTACAGATAAGACAATGGGAATGGCAGCAAATTGGGGAAATCTGAAGAAACTGAGAATTAAGATAGAAGGGAAGAAAATGGAACAGGTAAACAGCTTCAGGAATATGGGAGGGGTGTTTAATGAGAAGGGAAGTGTGAATGAAGAAATCATAGCTAGAATCAGAGCTGCTGAAGCCAACTGTCATAGAGTGTCAGGTGTAGTATATGACAGAAGAATGCCAAAAAAACTGAAACTTAGGTGTACAAAATAGTGATGCGACCAGTACTACTGTATGGTACAGAAACCTGGGCAGTAAAGGCAAAGCAGAAGAGGAAGCTAGGGGTGATGGAAATTAAGTGCCTGAGATGGGTGGTAAGATGCACACTATAGGACAGATTAAGAAATGAGGACATAAGAGCAGAAGCCAAAGTAGCTGCAATTGCAGAAAAGATCAAAGAGAACAGATTACGGTGGTTTGGGCACAAGTGCAGAAAAGTAGAAGACAATTTGGTGAAGAAGATTTGGGGCAGAGAGGAAGAAGGCAAGAGGAAATGAGTGTGTCCAGCAAAGAAGTGGATGGATTGTATGAAAGAAGATCTGAGACAGTCAGGCATGAGTGCCGAAGAAGGCAGGAGTGTAGCATTTAATTGAGAGAGAGAGAGAGATGGTGACAGTTAACATGCCACTCCGACCCCATGTAGAAAATTGGAAAAATGGGTGGTTGATGGTGATGATGATGAATTCATCCTCATGTCACATGGGGGACCCTGTTTTTACAAAATCTCTCCAAGATGAAACTGATATACAGACTGTATTTTATTTAGCATACATCCTGGGCAGAGGTAGGTTAAAAATAAAAGACAGCTAGGTGCACAAGTCACATGGGAAAAAGTGCCCAATTCTGGTATGCACACTGGTGGTGTGACTGGAAAAAAAATGACAGTGTAGAATCCTCAAGACTCTGAAACATTCCTGCAATGGGGTTGGGCCAGGCTCAGGGGAGGATGACCCCCCTGTTGAAGGAAGTATTAGTCTACAAAAACCACAGACATAAAGATGATAGAGTAGACTATTGAGGACAATTAAATTCTGTATTGTTACTATTATGCAAGAAGCCAAGAATTTTCAGATAGAAGATATTCAAAAAGATTGAGAGAAATTAGAGAAATACTCGTACAAGAAAAACCTCAATAGTTTGTACAAGAAAAACCTCAATAGCTTCAAATGAAAAATTATGTTCATTAATACAACAGATCCATGAAAAACATTACATAACAAAGAAACTTTGGGCTGCTTGAAAAAAGAAGTGACAGAGGAAGTGCAAGAATATAAAGAACAAAATGTAGAGATTTTTGAAAGGTAAAGAAATATGGACATGGAAAAGAAAAATACATCAGATATAGTGCAGTATTTGTGCACAGGAGAAAGCCAAACTAATCAATAAAAAAAAAAAATCTCCAAAGATACTTGAAGCAAACTACAGGCAAAGGCACCCAGATATGGAAAATTTCACAATACAAAAAATAAGATCACAAAGGGTAACACAGAACAGAAGATTAATACAGTAAAGATTAAGCAAATATTTGCTGAAGTTCTGGAATACCTGCGCGGTGAAGGATTTAGTGTAGAAAGTCTAACACAGATTATATCACAGCATGATGAAGGAATGAATCCCTAAATTAATGAGAAGTAGGTGGAGCGGGAGACATATGAAAAAGAAATATGGATATGGGAAAGAACAAGACATTTAATATGATACAGCATTTATACAAAGAAGAAAGCAAAACTATTCAGTACAAAAAACACGGCACTAAAGATATTTGAAGAGAAATACAGGCAAAGGTCTCCAGATATGGAAAATTTTACAATACAGAAAAATAAGGGAAGAAAACAAAGGGGGGGGAGTAGAAAAGATTAGTAATGGAGAAGTTAAACAAATAGAAATTGAAGTTATAGATTACCTGCAAAGTGAAGGATGTAGTGTAGAAAATCGGGTAATGTCACAGCATGATGGAACAATGAGTCTCCAAATTAAGGAGAAACAGGTGGAATGGGAAGCATCTGATCACTTGCCACTTAAAGGTGCTCTGCAGCTTTCAGTAGGAAACCAGTAATAAAAGTTCAGTTGGAGTTGCACAGCAAGGAAAGGAGCAGAAAACGGTGCAACTCGGACCCAGTCAAAGCTGTGGAGTGACATGACAGTTCCCATTTGAAAGAGCAACAGGTACTACAGGATGCAGCTGAAGAGAATATGTCATAGGAAGATGTCCTGGAACTTTCTGTAGAATGCCTGCAAGAAACAGAGAGCAAAAAATATGGCCTCAATTTAGAAGAAAATGATCTAAGTGAATAGTTGCTTGATTTAATAGAAAGCCATATTAAGATTAATATAGATTAATAGGGTAGACATATTAAGATCGATTAAAGAAATAGATTACAGAAAGTAAATAAGACACAAAATGTTAGATATCTGATAAAACAGGTGAACATAGTAATCAAAACTATTAACAGAAATTCATGTGATATAACAGAAATAAATATGATATGTTACTGTGCAGCTAAATTAATAACAGTTAAAATCTTGCCATAAAAATGCAGAGCAATAAGGAAGGAAATAAAAAAATAAAATGCCATTGTGGAAATATCAAATAGGGAAAACTATAAAAGCAGTTAAAGGACAACTACGTGCTTCTTTGCTTGTTTCCTCAGTTCTAAAATGCCTATCTTCCCTATCTTTTGATGGTACCACTGAAAAAAAGTAAGCTTGCTGCATTAAATCCCTACTTTGAATGCCTCTTTCTCTCCCGTTGTTACAGCTCCGGTACAGTGAGCCATCTTTAAGCTTACTACAATCTCGTAGAGCTGTTGAAACTACAAGGGCACTGGAATGGCTTACTAATAACGCCCTTTACTATTTTCCACTCTTTCCTCTGTTGCTGACAAAGGACCACCCACACACCACCCTTTTCGTTCTTTTCGCCCATGAAACGCCTCCATTAATTAAATATGCATTGTATGTGCTAGCAGTCCCTTCAGCATCCAATAAAAATGCGCTATTGAACTGCTCTGGGAGCTATTCTCCTAAGTGTAGTTGCCAGACGTACCTCTTTTCTTGAAGGATTACTTTTTTATCTGTGAACCAGTGTTCAACAGTGTGATATATTTTTTTCCTCCGAAATCGGTAAACTTCATTTTTCTGCTGCATACAGTGGTTTGAGTTAAGTTTAGTTTCAGTTTATGGACAAAATTGCCTTCCTTTGTTGTTAACTGCTTTACTTGCAGTTACATGCATCGATCGTAGTCATAACTGTTATACTAGTCCTTGCCCTAATGCTGTTAAGAGTTCTGTCTGGACAGACTGTGAAATTTGGGTAGCATAGTTTTTTTTTTTTTTTTTTGATTTGCGGTTGCATGAGTTTTTTTAACTGATATAAAATCTGAAACTAAATGATAGACTTCCAGAATCAGGCATATCATGAAAACTACATTTTTTCCTTGACTGCATATTTTTCCTGTTAGCCACTGCTACCAGTGGCTTGCATTTCTGCTGTCTTTGGCTGTTGACTCTACATGCGATGAGCAGAATCTCCATATTTGTCTATTCCTTATAAAATTATTTTTTTCTGACAAATGACTCTAAAGTTCTGAAGATTGAAATCACTTACTAATGGCATACATTGGAGGTGGGGACTTTAACTTGTTCAGAGAATTCAATGCTTACAGAAAACGTTTTTGGCTAGCAAATTTCTAAGCTGTGGAGTGTGTGATAAAAGATGTTGATGATATTAAAAAGATAGCTTAGTATGATTCCTCTGCTTAAACTTGTTGAAGTTGCATGATTTTGGATATGTTAAGTGCCAGTCATAAAGTGGTACTTGGATTTATTAAAGCAGCTGTTGCATTTATGATTTTGTTGTTGTTTACTAGTACTGACTAGAGTGTAACGTTTTTGTGCGATTCTCGTTGACTTTATTCCTTAAAATGTTAATCAAGGCCTGTGGGTAATAACTGTAAGGTCATATGTACTGTATCATGTGCTTGTTCAGAATGTTGTATTAGACTGGATGTCAGAAGAAAGCATTTGTTAGTTGTACTGTAATTGTTTTGGTGATTTGTTGATTTGGGTCTGCATGTTTTATCGGCTCGCTTCCAACTTGCAACGTTCACATTTTGTATTAGTCGTGGACTCCGGTATGCCGGACCTATGTAATAATGCATTTTGGATGTATTATTATTTATTCCTGTGTTTTTTAGCTGGTTGTTTTGCGAAACATGCGTGTTTAGTGTCCAGCTACTTAATACATTAATCTGGATAAATGTTTTGGACTTAGTATGCTGTTTTTGTTGAGTGCAGTACAGTTTTACCGAATGGGATACTGTATGTGAGCTGAGTAACATTTGTGTTGATATAATGTAGTGGTATTGATGATATACAAATCACGTTTAAATAGCTAATTTTCTGTTTTGTATTTAGCTGAGTTGTATGTACTTATCTGAGAACAAAGTATTTGGTTTTTGGCACAGATGGGCAAAGGAAACTTTAGCTTGTTATAACAAGCTGCTTAACAAGTAATCTGTGTTGTATTCTTTACTGTTTATAAAAGCAGACTGTTATATTATTATAACAGAAGAATATGGTAGATTTTAAGTAAACTTGATTATGCCACAATGCCTTAATGGTGGAGGTGTTGACCCTGCTGTGACTGCAGTTTTCTAAACACTGCATGGGGAGGAGTGGTAGAAAACAAATAAGTTTGGAAGAGTGTGGAGTATAATTCTGTGTCACAGAAGGTGGAGAGTGGAAGAGGCAGATAATTAAACCTGCCTGCTTAACCACAGCTCTGTTGTATTAGGGCTGCAGGAATAAACAAGATCTGTGAGAAATGCTGAAGGCAGTGAGTGTTATGGGGGTGTCATGGGTATGGGGATTTCATGGTCATGGGCAGTCATTACTAAATGTAATCTTGGGTATTCACTAGCATTCTTATGGTATTACATTGGGATGAAATTGCTAGGCTTGAAATGACCTCCGGGTCCATAGTCTAGTAATCTCCTATGAGCCTATGGTAAGTAGACCTTTTCACTGTGTGCAAGTCTTGAAACTTGCCTTAGAGCTGCAAAACTGGTGCGGTGGTCACTGTATTCATGAATGGAGCCAGGAGGGTTTGTTTCAGTTATAGACTACTCCTTAGCCTTCATGGGAAAAGTGTACATGAGAATGTTGGAAAGGGCATTTTGTCTGATAGCTGAGTTCCTGATTTTCAAGGAGCATTGTGGATTCCATCCTGGTGGTAGAAAAGTGGATCAGCTCTTTGCTGTTGTAGTGGAGAGATTACAGCAGCTTATTAGTCCTAGTTGCATGTGTTTTGTGGACCTTTTGAAGACAATATGGCCAAGTACACTGGAATGTCTTGTGGGAGGTGGTACAAACAATATGGGGTTTCAGAGCTGCAATTGCATGCAGTTTGGTGCCTGCATTTCCAGATCTGGACTCCAATAACTGTGATCTCTGGTGAATGCCCTTTCATAGGAAAATAATTTTCTTGGCTAGCAAAAGCCAGGGTATATTTTTGGCTGGGCTTGTATAGGCCCCAGGGTCGATAGCCTAGTACCTACCTATGAACCTATGAGTCAGTACTTCTAAATAAGAGGTAATGGCCCTGTCTTTTGAAGGAGAAGATTGCTGTCTGCATTTGTGAGGGTGCTACTTCTTAAGATGGAGTAGTTTAAGTATCTTGGGGTCTTATTCTTGAGCAGTGATACAAAATAAAAAGTTGTCCTCTGGTTTGGTGGAACTACATCATTACAATGGGGATAGTACCATATTTTTATGGTGATAAAGGAGTGGAGTCCTAGAACAAATCTCTGTGTTTTTATGTCAGTCCCTATCTGTGGCTTTGAGCTTTCGGTAGTGACTGAAAGGATGAGATTACTGGTACAAATGGCAGAGATGAGGTGTCTTCATAGGTGGGCTCAGTCTACTGCTCATGCCTGAGTGAGGAGCTCGGCCTTCGGGGAGTATCTTTTGAGTAGAGACACTACTCGTTAGGATTGAGGTGAGCCAGCTGAAGTGGTTTGAGCTCCTAGTGAGGATTCCAGTGAGTACCTGTCATGTGAGGTGCACCTGGCAGAAAGCCTACTGGAAGGACACCCCTCTCTCAGCTGACCTGAGCATGCATTGGCATCCCCAGGAGGACATGGAGACTATTTTTAGGGATGGGGAACCTCAGTGGTAGGAAAGATGATAAAAATCGCTTCTAAAACAAGAAATCACTGAGTTAACAAAGGCCATGCGGATGTAAGACAATAATATAGACTGTCAACAGGAAACTTGTGTATTACGCTCCAGATAACTGCAGTCATAAATTGGATGAAGGAGCTGTTAGGGACTCTGCCTCCCCTGGTAAGGAGGGTCTTTGGTTACAGCAGCTCCTCCCACACTGTCCTTCCTAAGAGCAGAGACTAAGTGTCCTCCTGCTCTGCCTGGGGCCTCTCCCCTTGGATGAATCCGTGAGTAGAAGTGAAATGTTTGGAAAACACTTGGAAAAGATTGACTAGGGACTTGGAAACATACAAAAAATATTGCAAAGAATGGTGCTTGTAATTCTTCCTTCTGTCTGCTGTACCACATCTTCTTGGTCTTTGGTCACAAATGCGCCAACTTGCCAGCATGTCGTTGCCCACCGACACCCCCTACTGCCTGTACTTCCTTGTATGTGTATGTCATTCTCTACCTAACATACAACTAAAAAGCACGTGTATGTCATTCTCTACCTAACATACAACTAAAAAGCATAATGTTTACTTTAAAAAATGGAAGCCATTATTCTGTTCCCAACATAGTAACCTTCCTGGTGCATGTGACTAGGACAGAGATAATCTATGACAAGGTTCAGAACCTGTGACGATGTTAACTAGGTAAGTTTTTTTTTTTTGCCTTGTGTGAGAGCCTATTTTTTCTTTCTTGTGTATATAGAACAGAGCTGTGTGAAGAAGTCATCAAAGTATGAATAAATTGATACTTGTGACTATAATGTTCTCTTCTCCAAAGTCCCAGTGTAAACAACAGCAAGTCAACCTCCTAGGAAGGCATCCAATGGGTACTTAATCATATGTTTGCCTTCTCTCATGGTCAGTATTTACTTTGTGCTGACTGCTGGTATTATGGGCATATGGCCCCTCAAACCTCCAGTAGACTACTTTATGAGAGATAACAAGAATATATGTGTGCGTATGCATGTGTGTGTGTGTGTGTGTGTGTGCGTATGTATGTATGTATGTGTATATATATATATATATATATATATATATATATATATATATATATATATATTGCATACATACATGCATGTTTGTGTGTGTGTGTGTGTGTGTGTATATATATATATATATATATATATATATATATATATATATATATATATATATATGCATAGGTGTGTATGTGTGTGTGTATATATATATATATATATATATATATATATATATATATGCATGAATTGATGGACATGCTCCACCTACAGAAACTTAGGGATCTAAACCTCACCACAACAATAAATAGATTCCTGTCCCAGAGACTCCCCATACTTTGGAACAAGATTCCAATCTACATTAGACAGAGCTCCTTGCTAACACTCTTCAAGAGAAATCTTGACGATTGGATGGGAAACGGAAAGTACTGGACAGAGGCACAGGGAACTAATCTAAGCGGGCGGTGAAAGCCAGTACATTCTGGCTAGGCTTATAAATGCTTTTGGGCAGATAGCCTAGTATCTACCTATGAACCTATGAACTTTCTATGTTAATAACAGCAACGGTTAAAAAAATTTTCCTATGTTTGGTTCTTTGGACCCCCATTTGGCCTGTCTTTGTCTTGCTTTTTTGCACTAAGTGGTTGATAGGTATGAAGTCTGTTTACGATCGTGGCAATATTATATATATATTTTCTGACAATTTCTTTCTGTTTTAACCAATGATGCATGACTGAAAATGTGCCGCTGCCAAATGTTTCAATCGTTTATTGATTTTTTTTTCTATATTACATATAAGGAGGTTTCCCAGAGTTTAAAGTGTGCGGACAACTATTTTTGAGAGTAGTAGTAGCTGTAGCAGTTGCAAGTGTCAAATACACACTTGTAGCCGGAATGCCCTCTTCATCATGGTTACAGTACTTTATTATTTGAACAAGTTATGTATCCTTATAAGGCAAATAATACATTTGTGTAGTTTTTCAAAGTGCATGACATGCCCTTCATCTGTACTGTTGCCAATATCGTCTAGTTGAAATTTGTTGCACGGAGCTGATAAGTCAACACTGTTAAACAGGGAAATTGACAGTGAGTCTTTCTGATTTATGCTACTTTGTAGTTATTGTGCATAAGGGTCGTTACACATCCATTGATCCTGCAGCTGCTATAAGTCATAGATGTTGGTAAGTAGTTAGTAGGTTAGTGTCATTATTTTGTTTCCCTGCTTGAGCTTTGTAGTTATTCTGCAGAAATGCATTCGAATCTGAAAGCAGACGCTATTAGGTTGGGGTTCTGTATGGAAACCGCAGAAGTGCTGTGATCAAGACTACATGGATAAATAGTGTGCATTTTTGTAAGTGTGAAAACTGAGGCTTGTACCTTGGTGCTCCATGACCTTGTTAATTATTTCTGAATGTTGAGGGGTTGACTTGGAGCTCAGGTGGTTGCTAAGCAAGTTGTGTTGCAGTGTGTATTCCTGCTAAATTTTATTGGACTTTTTGTCATTTTCTGGACTGATTTAGGGTATATGCATGTCCTGTTGATTTTTCTTGCTCTGTATGTCTGCACAGTTGCCTTGTTATCTGTATATCTTTCTGCACATATTTGTACAGAGAGCAGTGAAAAAGAGCTTAGTTATGTTTGGTGAACTGCTGGAAATGTGAAGGAGGAGTGCCAACATGCAGACTTTTCTAGGAACACTATATCAGTTACTGCAGGATCTTTTACAATTCAAATTTGACTTCAGTGCTACAGTTGTGAAACTCGGTCTTAATTTTGTGTTTGCTTTTAGAAGTTAGTAACCTGAATCGCTGCTTACTTTAGGTTTTCCCATCTCTATATATTGGATTGTGTATACAAATAAGACATATTTTTAATATGTCATAATCCATAAGCTTGTCTTCTATTCCAGTTCACTGCATAGATAGTAATATCAAATTATAAGCTTAGCTTTACAGCTCTAGGCTAAAGTACACAGTACTGTGTGAAAAGGCACTGGTGGTGTACTTTATCATACATTAAATCATGCAGTATAGTTTAACAGGCACTGTGCATTACGAACAGAGGCTAAAGCATGCAGACCAGTGTGAAAGAGTAATAGGCAGCTCCAACAGAATGCTGAGATGCTTAACTTTATGTTGAGATATGGATGCCTATAACAGATACTGAACTATTCTCTCCCTGGACAGGTGGTAAGGGCACATCTGAAGTACTGTATTTACATGTGTCAGCCATATTATGAAAAGACTTGGTCAACTTATGTATTCTTGAAGAGTTACCAATGGATAGGGGAAGTGGTAAAAAAAACCCAGATTACTGTGCATAAACAGACAGATGGGACACGGGAATATTTTATACATGTATTAGCAGGAGTCATAACGGTGGAATGTAGCTGGAGAGTAAAGGCAGAGGGGCAAAAGTGATGTATGACACTGCAAGGGAATAATATGAGGTTGATTTACAGAAATACTGTTCCACATTGATGGCAGTGGGCCATGGATCATACTATCAGCAGCAATTATAGAGTCAGTTGAGATGGTTCATAGATGGCAAGGTCACATGGAGGAAGGCATGTGTACTGGGTAGGACAGAGACTGCTAATAGGAACTAACACCAATATTGACACAGGTCGCCTTCTGTCACTATCCTGGTATGCTGGTAATGTTCTGTTTCATGATTAAGCAGGACATATAGTATCCAAAGAGGCAGTTAGATACTGGACACAAGACTGAATGTACAGCTGCTGAATATTTTGGTATGTGTTTGGAGCAGACTTAGTGTCATTAACAGCATGCCTTTCAACCTCTTACAGGATGAATTCTGGACAAAGTCATTAATAAAAGTTGGACAAAGCCACAGAAATAGTGACTTTAAGTATTGCTTTTATAAGCTTAGAAAGATGATACAAAAACAGATTTTACATTGGCATAAATTTTATGAAGGGTATGAAGTCTGACACTCAAATATCTGTCATTTATTTTCTAACTTAATTTGCCAGAAAATCTGTGTCCTTAATGATTTGCCACTAATTGGCCGGAAAACCGCAATTATATCAAAAATGACCAAAAATATAGGGCAAAAAATTGGACATTCAGCAAAATACTGTACAGTTCAGAGGTATGATTATCAGACATATCAACTCGCATTCAAGTCTAGCCTTACATCTGAACCAAGACAGTAGGGAAGGTATGTGCATGAGTTGGTTTTCTGAGCAAACTAGGTTTAGTGTCATAACAGTAACCCTCAGATGCCTTCTAATTACACCACTGTTATGTAACTTGGGCCACCAGATAAACATTTTGTGCCAAGACTTAATTTTCACAACACTAAAGAGTCTAAAAATAAAAATCCTCTAGCACTGTTTTTCTCAGTCTCCATGGAATTTATTTCATATCTTCTCTCTTGTACAAGCACATTTCAAGTGGCATCTGCCATATGAAGCCATCCTTCGATCAGAGAATGTAGTATTCTGAACATGTCCTTGTCGTTCTTTATCACTCCAGATATCATTTTAGCTTTTGCTACATTTCCTTGAAAAGGCTCATCTCTAAGAGTAGTTATGGACTTCCCTATACAATCCTTCAGTTAGTTCATCAGTAATTTCTGGTAAAGGAATCCCTGACAGGTCATCCACATTAATGTGTGATTTCAACACTCATCTTCTAATCATGTAACATAAGATAACTTCCCATCTCTGCATATGTGCTGTAGCCGCTGTGGGCAAAAACTTGTGAAAAGCAAACAATATTAACTATGGATTATAATCCATCACTAACATTAAATTTCTATTCAGCGGGTTATGAAAAAAATGTCTTTATTACAGAAATCATAGCAAGAGTCTCTGTAATTTGTGACTACTTCCTGTCAGCTGGGAAAGAGCATTCTAGAAGCATAACCAATATGTTTTTCCTCACCTGAGAACATATGTGTTTAATAATAGCTCCGCTAGGATATGCAGAAGTATTACAACCTGTTGTAAGTGGAAGGTCTTGATTGCTGTATTTTTATTACAAATTAACAGTTCTTTATATTTAGGATCATAGGAAGTTACTAGCCTACTGGCACATAGGCAAGAATTTATCACATGTTCTGACAAGTCAGCACCTGATGGCCCTGGTCAGCAGGGACACAGGTGGAATCCCAGGGTGTATTTTCTGTTCCCAATCACATTATCTCAGTTATCTCGGTTGTCCTTAAAAAGGGGTCAATGAGGCACTCTGCTTTATATGTAGAGGGAGCCTATTCCACAGAAGGGGTAGTCTGTGGCACACAAATCTGTCAGGCAAACAAGTCCTATTGATGTCAAAGACCAGGTTGAGATCACACATATGCTTTACCCGAGTGGAGCTTGACTTGCAGATATGCAGCAGTACCATCAAGGCAGGCTGGTCAGATTGCTTGGTTTGCCAGACAGAGGTCACCTCTGAGGAGTCTGTATGAGACTAAGTAGAGGGACAGGGCTTTTAGCCTATCTGTATATATTAGGTGTTTCAGACCCTGAATTTTCCTGGTCAGTAACCGCTGTGGTCTCCCCAACTGCTGCATGTGCTTTGTGAGGTACATGCCGAAAGGGGCGTTGTACTCAATAATGGGTCTTATAAGGGAAGATTACAGGGACATTATGACCTCCTTGTTCCTGCATGAGATACTCTTCCTAATAAGGAGGGCCATGTGGAAAGCTGTCCATACAATGGAGGTAATATGGTGGTCAAAAAGTCAGTTTGCTGTCAAGCTGGTGACCAAGTTCCTCATGACTGACTGTGTACTTATCACCTTGAAATCAATGTGCAAATGTGTGGGTACAATGATGCATTTTTGGGCATTCAGTTTAAGATCATGTTTCTAGCACCAGTTATTTGTTTGAGGAAGACCGTCTAGGAAGATGTCGACATCACTAGGGGCATTGTTGACAGTGCGCAGCTTCCTGATATCTGCAAACTTGGTGAGCCATAGCCCACTGGTTTTGGCCTGCATTTCAGAAAAGTATATTCCAACCACCGTGGAAATGATCCCTGGGGTCCATCACTCATGATGAGTCAACTGCATGAGGTGGCTTCTCCTATTTTGAATATTTATTTATTTATTTATATAATTTTACATTTGTTAACTGGGAAAGTCCACTGCAAACATGTCCTTTTTCAGTGGAAGCCCGGGGAGCAAACCTCCATAGGTAATTGGCTAACAGTGCACAATAGATTTAAAAAATATACATGAAATAATTATAATTATGCTGGTAACTGAAAATACATCATATTCTGGATGATACATATTTAAACATTTATGTACATACAGTTGAATAAAGAAGTCACAAATACAATAACGCATGGAATATTAACATCAGAAAAACAAAATGAAGGAAGGTAGCTATCTGAGCATTGGGCAGGTGGGGAGTATCCTGGGTTAGAACTGGAATATAGCCAAGTAGTATTGAAGTCAGTTTTACTGACTTTTTAAACTGTGTTAAGGAAGAAATGGAGGATATGTGGGCAGGTAGTGAGTTCTATATTTTGGACAAGTAGCTGGAGTAGAGTGATCCCCCTGGTGCATTATTGACTGTCGTTACTTTAAGAAGGAATTTAGTACTAGAACGGAGAGACCTGTTGCTAGAGTAGGGTTGAAGCAGGTTTTGCAATGAAGGGGTTTTTGGCAACCGATTGTTTCACACAACTTGCTTGAGAGTGACTCAGTGTTAAGAGATCAGTCTTGTAAAGTACCGTATTCCACATCCAGGGATATAACCCCTATGTTCCCTACTGTCCTTAAACACTTCTCTTTGGGAGTGTTTATATGACTAGTTCTCTTTACCCACCGTGAAAAAAATAAAATCCTAAAAAAGTAGTTTACCTAGAGATCACTTCTGGATCTCAGAACAATGTCACATGTCCTTGTGGGAAACATGGTTGTTATGTAGGCCAGTGGAAAATAATGTATTGTGAACCAAGTATGACTTGAATATAAATCTGTGTTTTTAGTTTAAAAATATGCTTTCATCTGTGGTACTTCTCATGTCTCATCTGATGCTATTGTTTTGATTCCTGTGAATGTGTTAATCAGTTCTCGCTTACAGTTCACATGAATATGCATAACACCACCTTATTTTTTTGTGGATGAGTAGTGAGTTGAAGTTATATTGAGGAGTTGTGATGTCTGCATAGTCAATTCCCCTTCTCAGCATGATACCGGTTTGCTCAGCTTACCCTTTCCTGTTCTGAGCATCAGTCTTTGTTATTCATCTGGCTTCACAGGTTAGCCACCTGTAGATGCTGAAACACATGAAAGTGGTCTTATCTGCATAACTGATCTGTCCTTCACTTGGAAGAATGCATTATGATGTTGTGTCTTTGTGCATTGCTGTTGCCAAGGGCAATTTGTGCATTTGCTGTCTTGACTGTACTTTGAAGTTGTTTAAAGTAAAAATTTGACATTCTGTACCCTTTCCTTTGGATGAAGCCATGAACCTTCTTTGGGGTACAACATCATTGATGTTTGTGTATAATCCTACTATGTATGGTGTCCCTATGCAAAAAGGCCTTTATATAAATACCTCACTCTATCTTTTCCTCTCTCTGTCTATGTATGTATGTATGTGTATATATATATATATATATATATATATATATATATAGATATATATATATATATATATATATATATATATGTGTGTGTGTCCTGTCTCTGTCTATGTATGTATGTATATAGATATATATATATATATATATATATATATATATATATATATATATATATATTTAAAACCAATTTGTGCATATAGTGCCGGGGTATCTGTAATATATATATATATATATATATATATATATATATATATATCTATATATGTGTGTGTGTGTTTTCGTATGTATAATATATTGGAGTGACACTGACGGTGGTGACCACTTTCATTGGTAGGGTATTTCACTGAGCTATGCTACAAAGCGGAAATGGCAGCAACATGGGTGGTGAATGACTTGGTTTGCATCCAGATGGCTGGTTGCAACAAGTGAAGGCAATCACGGGGTTATCAATGCCTGTATTGGCCATGGATGTCACTGTATTGTGAGTAGAGTTTGGCTGAGGAACATGGGTAATATCCTTTTAGGGAATATGTAATGGCTTTTTTTAGAATCATATGTGGAATAATCTGCTGTACAAATGTTTGCGACAGTTTGCAAAACAGCCAAAATTTCATATTCTGTACCCTTTCCTTTGGATGAAGCCATGGCCCTTCCTTGTGGTGCAGCATCGTTGATGTTTGTGTATAATTTTACTCTGCGTGGTGTTCCTATGCAAAAAGGCCTTTATATAAATACCTCACTATCTTTTCCTCTCTCTCTGTCATATATATATATGTATATATATATATATATATATATATATATATATATATATATGTGTATATATATGAGTGTGTGTATTTCTGCATGTCCACTTTGTGTGTGTGTATGTGTAATATATATATATATATATATGTGTGTGTGTGTGTATATATACACACACACACACACACACACACACACACATGCATACATATAATCTATAGAGTGTGCGTCTGTGTATTTCTGCATGTACACTGTGTGTGCGTGTTTGTATGTATATATATATATATATATATATATATATATATATATATATATATATATATATATATATATATATATGAGAGAGAGATGGATATATAACATGTGTGTGTGTGTGTGTATATGCGTATGTATGTATATATGTGTGTGTATATATATATATATATATATATATATATATATATATATATATTTGGAGTGACACTGACGGTGGTGACTAATTCCATTGGTAGGATATTTCATTGAGCTATGCTGCAAAGCTGAAATGGCAGCAACATGGGGGGTGAATGATTTGGTTTGCATCAAGATGGCTGGTTGCAACAAGTGAAGGCAATCATGGGGTTATCAATGCCTGTATTGGCCATGCATGTCACTGTATTGTGTGTAGAGTTTGGCTGATGAACATGGGTAATATCCTTTTAGGGAAGATGTAATGGCTTTTTTTAGAATCATATGTGGAATAATCTGCTGTAAAAATGTTTGCGACAGTTGGCAAAATAGCCATAGTCTGCTGCTATATTGGGCAAGTGTCTGTATGTGTGCATTATGGAAGCTGTTGTTTTGGTGACCTTGTCAAAGAAGTCCACAAAGTTGAGTAGGCATCATCTGCCCTTGACGAAACCAAACTGTGTAGGGTCTAGTGTCTGGGGTTTTAATATATATCTACTGATCATCTCCATGATAATTCATTCCATGACTTTAGATATAAGAGTATTGAGACTTGAGGGTGTGTAGTTTCCATGGTCTGTACATGGCCCACCTTTGTGCAGAGGGATGACTGATGCCTTTCTCCATTCATGAGGCATGAGGCCTGTTTAGAGGCTACAGTTAATACAGTAATTCCAGAGGCCATGTTGGCCATGTTTCATGCTATTTACAAGGCATCAAGGGATATTGTCTGTGCCCATTGATGCAGTGTTCTTGGTCTTAGACAAATAATATTTAAGGACCTGTTCCATAGTTGTAGTAGGGGGAGTTAGATTTGTTAATTTTCATGAGGGAGGTTGAGGTGGAGAGACTAGTAAAGCAGTAGCTGAATTTATCAGACAGGAGGTTTGCTATATCTTCTGGCTCAGTATAGGTGGTTCCATTTACAATGAGCTCTGTACACAATTGTATATTGCCTTTGAGGTTGCAGACATAGCTAAAGAATGCTTGGTGGATGGACTGGGAGGACAAGCTTGCCTCAAATTTGGCTTCGGTATACTTTTTTGTCCTCTAAGTTGTTGGTTTATTTTAAGAATGCTTTTATCCTGCTGGGTGCTGCACCTCTTAACTTTTGAAATTATTTTCTTCCTCCTGTTATAAACTTCAATTGGCTTTGTGATTCAACCATGCTTGTATAGTGTTTTTGTCAACAGTTCTGCACAGGCATAAGTATAATTCGGCTTTATAGGGGCTTGAACTTTAGCAAGGTTCTCACTTGATAGCAGGAGGTTAGCCTTAGAATAGTTCCTGGATAGTCCATGTTTAGCTATGAATCCAGGTTTTATTTTAACTTCAAAGGAGACCATTTTTTTTGGTGTGATCTTACCGGGGAAGCCATTACAGTGGGGGGTGAGCATATTAGTAAGGACCAGATCCAGTATGGTTGCACTACTGATTTGTGTATTTACTGTCTGGTCCAGGGAGTTTGTGTTTGCCTAATCCAGGAATTTCAACATGTACATTTGCTGTCATATAGGATTTTTAGTTGGTATTGAGTTGTATGGTTAGTGTTTCTAATAAGTTAAAATACATGGCACGTTTTCTCTGGAACACAGAGGGGGACCTATACCTTGTAAGAAGTATTGCACCCCCTTAGACTGACACCAGAAACTATGCCACTTATTGAAGTCGATCCTTTTTTTTTTGTTTGCATTGTGGCATCATCCTGGGAGAATGTAAAATGCTGCTCAATGCTAGGCTCATACCAGCCTGAGACACATATTCCAAGAGTTGTATGGTGTCTCTGTTCCTATATTTTAGGACCTTATCACAGGTCATTTACTCCCACATAGACTATGACTTAGTCACATTGGTAATTCTAGTCCAGTGACCTGAGTGCATGCATAATTGTGGCGGATACTAGCCCTTGATAAGCAACTCACTGTCACTTTCTCCTTACTAAGGGTAGTGATGGGGTGCATTATTGTCTTTCAAGATGACGTCTCCAATTACTAGAATGTTAGATTGTATGGTGACTTGCCTTATCGACACTAGAGCTACATGTCATGGAACCTGTACCTCTATCTGTTGATGGTGGTGTTTTTTTTTTTTTTTTAGATTGCATTTGGGGCTGCTGAGGCTATTTCTTATGTGTACTACTCATCTCGGAGGTCTTTGTGGTTTAGGAAGGTTAACTGCATTTGCCTCAGCATATCTAGGTGTATTTGTCTGCTTTGAATTGTGCGTGCTTGAGGTATTTCTTACCCCTTGTTCCCAGTTGGAATTGGCAGTAAAGTACACATGTAATGAAAGGAGTAATTGCTAGTCTGATGTTACTGATATCACATGTCATCACTATTAATTCTATTGTGTTATCATGCAAGCTCTTCTCTTGTAACAAGAATCTGATAATGCATCACATCTCTGTCTGCTGAAGCACCAATATTTTCTTGGACGGTGGAATAGAGATTGCACAGGTATGGCTGTAACTCTGATGTGAGCTACTTTCTGGTGATCAGTTCATACTTTTATGAAACTGTTTTGTGATACAATAACCATGTGCATATTAATGTGTATCTTCAGTGTACAAACTGGTTTTGACTGTGAGTCTTCTCCTACCTCATCTGTAAATGGTAAGCTGTTGTTTGTGACTTAGGGTTCCCATGCATATGCATAACACCTTTGTCTTCATCTTCTGTTGCTCAACAGTCCATTCAACTTGCACTAAGGAGTCGTGGTGTCTGCATAATTAATGCATCACCTCAGCATGATACCTGGTATCTGTGCATGGCCCCCTCCAGTACTGAAAGCCAGATTCATTGTTATTCATCAGGTTTTAGATGTTCTACACTTGTAGATGCTAAGACACATCAAAGGTGTCTACTCTGCATAATTAATTGTTCCTTATGTTTTGGGAAACTCTGAGAATATTTGTCTATTGTTGATACCATGTTTTTTTTTATTTTCCAGGCTGGCTTCTACTTAGATGTTACAGCTCAGCAGCAGTTTAAAATCAAATCAGACAACTTGTCTGAGAGTGACTCAATGGGAAGAGATTAGTCTTGTAAAGTACAGTAATCCACAGCCACGTACCTAGCCCCTGTGTTCCCTACGGTCCTGCAATACATGCCTCGTTGGGAGTGGGTTATATGAATAGTTATCTTAACCCATGTGTGAAAAAATAAGCCAAAGAAGTTATTGTAGCTATAGATAAGTTTTGAATCGTAACCCAATGTCACATGTCCTTGTAGGAAACATGGCTGTCATCTGGGCCAGTGTAAAATAATGTATTGTGAACCAAGCATGATTCACATATCAGTTTTTATCTGTAGTTAAAACTGGTTTAATCTGTGGTACTTATAAAGTGTCTTCTGCAGCTATAGTTTGAATTCCTGTGAATGTGCTAATCAGGTGACTGAGTTAAGAGTTGACATCAGTGTGCATAACACCACCTTAATCTTTTGTGAAGGAGTAATCAATTTAGACTGAGGAGTAGCGATGTCTGCGTTGCAATTTCATTGTTTCAGCATGATACCTGTTAGCTCATATTGTCCTTTCCTGTTCTGATTGTGAGCTTAGGTTAGTCATCTGCTTCACAGGTTAGCCACCTGTAGATGTTAAGACACATGAAAGTTATCTTATCTGCATAACTGATCTTAGAGGATGGGTTTTGTTCTGTCTTTATGCAGTGTTGTTGCCAAGGGCTGTTTGTGCATTTGCATGCTTAACTGTTGTTTGAAGTTACAGATCAGTTGTTTAAAGTCAATATCTCACATGTTGCATCCTGTTTTGGATGAAACCATGCCCCTTCCCTGTGGTACATGTTTGGGTATAATACTACTATGTGTGGTGTTCCTGTGCAAAATGGTATTTATGTAAGCGAGTATGTTTGTGTGTGTGTGTGTGTATATATATATATATATATATATATATATATATATATATATATATATATATATATATGCCCATGCTTGGAACAAACTTCCCCTTGACTTACGTTCAGTCTCCCACACCTCACACTTTAAAAATGAACTAAAAGCTTATTTTCTCAGTTGCAGAACCTGTCTTTGCTATAAACACACCTGGTCTTCCTTCCCTTTATGTACCCTCACAAGGACCATACTCCGTACCTCATTACACCTCTGTCTGCAATGTGTCAACCATGCATTTGCATAATTTTATCCAAACAAAAACATTTTATTGTTGACCTGTTGAACTAAATCAATGTAAAATGATGTTACTTAGCTTCTTTTTTAATGCAACTTTAACTGTATGCATGTAACCCGGCATATGTTAAATGTTTTTGCTGTAACTGCTATTATATCTATATTGTTTAAAATTGTACTAATGGAGCTTTTCCCCTTGGGTCTCCACTGAAAATGGGCCACAAGCTCAGTCGGACAAACCCGGTTAACAAATGTCAAAAACTAAATAAATTTATCTACATTGATGTATATGTATGTATGTGTATATACGTATGTGTGTGTGTGTGTGTGTGTGTGTGTGTGTATATATATATATATATATATATATATATATATATATATATATATATATATATAGATATAGATATATATAGTTATATATATAGATAGATATATATATATATATATATATATATATATATAGATATAGATATATATATATATATATATAGATATAGATATAGATATATATATATATATATATATATATATATATATATATATATAGATATAAAATATACAAATTTAATAAATGAGTGTATAGTAGGATAATAGTATGTTACTGGGCTGTTGGGCCTGAGGCACTTATAACCCTAGCCAAGAGTTTAGCCCATGTTTAGACAAATGTCCCAATGCCCCTGTCCAGCTGGGACACGGGTATAATCCCAAGGGTCTACTTTCTGTTTCACACGCAGTTATCCAGGTTGTGGTTACAAAAGGGTAAAGAGGTACTCTGATGTGGAAAGGCAGCCTGTTCCATAGAGGAGGGAGTCTCTGGGACACAATTCTGTCCCACCAACAAGTCTTTTGAATATCTCAGACCAAGTTGAGGCCACGCCTGCAGGTTACTTGATTGGAGCTTGTCTTGCGGATATGCAGCAGTCCCATCAAGCAGTGGTCCATGATCACCTTGTATGCCAGATAGAGGTCACCTCTGAGGAGTCTGTATGAAACTAAGTCGAGGGATTGGGCTTTTAGCCTATCTCTGTATGTAAGATGTTTTTGAGGCCCTCGATTATCCTGGTGATGAAACTCTGTGGTCTCTCCAGCTGCTGCATGTGCTTTGCAAGGTGCATGCTGAAAGGTGAGTTGTACTCCATAATAGGGCTTATAAGGGAGGAATACAGGGATGATATGACGTCCTTGTCCCAGAATGAGATACCCTTACTTATGAGGTGGGCCAGTTTGAAGGCTTTCGTTACCATGGAAGCAAGACAGTGCTCAAAAGTAAAGTTGCTAGCAACCTGGGTTCCAAAATCCCTGAGAAATGATTGAGTGCTTAGGACATTGCTGTTAATGTGATAATTTCTGTGGACATCACTCTTCCCAAAGTGGATGAGGTTTTTTTTTGGTATTGATCTTGAGGACATGTTTGTGGCACTAGTCATTTCTCTGAGTGAGAGAGTCTTGGAGGATGTCCACATCACTAGTGGAATTGATGACAGCATCCAACTTGCAGTCATATGCAAACTTGGTCAGCCATAGCCCACTGGTTTAGCCCGGCACCTCTGAGAAATATATCCCAAATAACAGAGGCTACAAGACTGAACCATGGGGTGTGCTGCTTGTTGCGGGTCTACTATTTCTGGTCTATTCCCCTATTTTGAGTAAGTCTGTTATCAGTGAGCAAGTTTGTTACCCATCTGGTAACATCTTGATTGATGCCTAGTTGAGAGAGTGTGTCTGTTATAGTTGAGTGGAGAATAGTGTCAAAGCCTTTTGCTCGGTGAAGGTAGTCTGTGTGCGCTGTCTTCACCTCATCCATGGCTTTGTTGACTGTCTGAAAGAACTCTGTCAAATTTACAGACATGACCTCACCTAGATGAAGCAATCATTCTGTTTATTAAGATGGAGACAGGGAAGGCTAGAGCACTAGCTGCCATTTGCAGATATTTAGCTGGGAGGAGGTCAGCTGATGGAGTACAAGGTTTATGTTTTTGGAGAAGCTTATGGACGAGTGATGTTGGCACTGTTTGTAGAGTAAATGCAGGAGGATTATTAGCTGTTGAGGGTGGTGTAGTAATGCTAGCTGGGGATAAGGTATTTGCTAGTGATGTAACTGATTCAGACAAAAATTTGTTAAATGTGTCATCAATTTGGATGATAGTCTCTATTAGATGTGGCCACCAATTTGGACCCTAGGTTTGCTTTGTGGGATTTCATTACTGCTCTTATTTGCTTGTTCAGGCTAAGGAGACATTGATTCTAATTGGGCACCTGCCCTTATTGGTCTTGGACAGAAATTTTTTATCTTTGGTATAGACTTTATTTATTGCATATGTCCACCAGACAGGTACACTGTTCCTTGTGGTGGATAACTTAGTCCAGTAGGGTATTCCTGATTGTATGCATCTATATAATTGCTCTCATAGTGCTTTTTTTGTATTTTTGGATATTGGTGCCAGTTCCAACATAGGGGGAGGCATCTGTGAAGCTGTTTATAACATCCCACTCGAGGCTGTAAGCAGTTTTTGAGATGTTTGTATGTTTGATACTAGCTAGAGAGGGTATTGAGTGAGATGGTGACTTCGAAAGTGACCGCTTTGTTGCGGGATCTTAACAGAGCAGATGATACTTTAGGGATGCTACAGTGTTGACTCATGTTGGTTAATACCAAGACAAAGATATCACCACCCCTTGTGGGGACTATCAACTAGCTGTTTCAAGGCATTGGCATGGACAAAATCAAGGTAAGCTGTGGGCATTTGTGTTCTGGCATGAGTAGTTCTTCCAGTCTATGTTCGTAAAGTTTTTCACCTAGGATCAGGGTAAAGTGTTGAATCTTGATAGCTTCAAACAGGTACAAATAAGATGAGTGAGATGTGTGGGCAGGTAGCTAACTATGATTTTACTAGTGGTCTTGTCAATGGTTAACTGCACCTGGAATGTCTCGTGTGTGTGTCATACTCTTTAGCCAGCCTGGAGGTGTGTATGTCTCTAATGTATTTTGAAAATCCACCTCCTGTGGGTTTACTGCCCAGAGTTTGGAGTCTCAAAGTATGATAGGATGAGTAACTGGGTAAGGCTGGGTTGCTCTGCGCATCTTTGAAACATGATTCTGTAAATGCACAGATATCAGCATTTTTCCAGGGTTAGTAATGTTTATATGTTCATAGCTTCATAGATGTGTAACAGGCTAATGGCCCTGGAGCCTACACAAGCCTAGGCCATAGGATTAGCCAGGCATCGTGACACCTGACCTTAGTTTCCAGTGCATCTGAGTGACTGGAGTGATCCCGTAGGTGAATTTTAAGTTTCACCATGACTCAAGATTTCTCTTGAAGTGGGCCAGTGAGGTGTTCTTTGACATGTATGGGAAGTGTGTTCCATAGCATGGGCAGTCTCTGGGTTATGAACCTGTCCTGCCAGCCCATTCTGTTGATTGTGGTGAATGAGGTTGAGGACTCTGGAGCGTGTGGAACAGATGGCTTGCGAATTCTATTGATGTAGCATTTCTAACATGGCTGGGTCAGATATGGCTTGATGAGGCAAGCAGAGATCACCTCTAAGTAGGAGATATGAGACAGAGAATATTTGGACTTTATTGAGTGTGTCCATAAAGGACAAGTGTTTAAGGCCTAGGATACTCTTTTTCTGAGGTACTTTTGTGGCCTCTCCAGTTGTTGCAGGTGTTTAGTGATGTACATGCCAAATGGGGCATTGTACTCAATGATTGTCCTAATGAGGGAAGAGTAGAGGAAAACCATGACCTCTTTCTTCCTGGATGCAAAACCCTTAGTAA